>NC_135805.1:79972243-80209284 GCF_964213995.1 Mustelus asterias
CGCAACCCAAATTCCTTCCTACCCCCAACAATCTTCCACCCTCTTTTTAATCAGGAATCTATCGAGCTGTACCTTAAATACAATCAAGTACTCTGCCTTAACCATCTTTTGAGCAAGAGAAGTCCAAAGACTTTGGAACTCCCTTCCTCAAAAGGTGATTGAAGCAGATGCCGGAATTCTACTGCCCCGCCCACCACGGAATCGGAGCGGGCGAAGGACGGACACCGGAAATGTCCATTGACTGCGGGCGGGAATTTCTGGTCTCGCACGAGCAAGGCTGTAAAATCCCACCCTTTGTCTTTGAGTATTTTTAAGGCAGAAGTAAATAGATTCTTGCTAAGCAAGGGGGTGAAAGGTTATCGGGGTAGGCAGGAATGTGAAGTTGAGATAAAATTACATCAGCCATGATCTTATTGTATGGTAGAGCAGGCTCGGAGGGTCAAGTGGTCTACTCATGCTCCCAATTCGTACGTGTAAGGTAAGAAATCAAGTTACCACTGGTAACAAAATGTGCTGAATGTATTTGTTTAGTGAAAGCTGAATTAATTTAAGAGCACTTTGTTGCCACAAGGAAGAAAATCGGTTTCCATGAATTTTGAGTTCCCATGGAACCCAGTTATAGATTATCTCTGACGTTATTCCAATGGAAGTGGAATCTTTCTTCATGCTTAATGTTACTGCACTTCTCCTATAGGTGGGAAAGATTACATATGTCCTGGGTGGTAGCGCATGACAGCTGATAGTAAATCAGTAGTCCATGGAAAATCGTACAAGTGTACCACAGATTGTTGATTTACTATTACCCAAGACAAATTTCAGCCCAGGTTCTCTGTGATACTTAAAGTGGAATTCTTTTAAATTGATACCCGCATACGTTTTGTACTGTCTCCTTAATCAAGTCTCTTCTCAATGCAGAAGTCAGTTCTGAAATAGTTGTGACTTTTACTCCAAAATCCAATTACTCCTCTGCCAGTGGTCACATTTTATAATTACACAGGAAGAAAAAAAAGCAGCAGTGAGACAATTGGTCTCAGTAGAAATAGTCAGAAACATTCCAGTACATTTAACGCAGCTTTGTTAATTTTGCATCATATCAATTATAAAGGAGATATAAGCTTCACAAATGTATCCTTGAAAATGTACACTCTAAAACTATGGTTTATTAAAGAGAGGTTTTGGAGCAATAGTTACCCATGGCAAAGAAAGGGATTCCCAGTAGAGTGGAGTTGTATTTGCCATCAGTGCTGATGAATATCCCTGCTGCAGTGACAGTGGAAAGGCAGATTGTGATAACTCCTAGCAGTCCTAGAAAGGGTTTGCTGCGGAGGCAGTCCCTCATTGCGCTGGTGAGTGTGGCAGCAATCAGAACCAATACTAGGCTCACCACCACCTCAGTCCTGGCCACAGTATTGGTCTTATAGAAGTCCTTCCACAGACCAGAAGATGTCAGGGGGTGCAGCTGCAGACCACTGTGCTCCTGTTGAAATTTAAGCATGAGCTTGCAGAATTCAGCTTCCCATTTCTCTGCAACATCTTGTAAGGCAGACCCGTAGCTTTGCAGGTAGTAGGTGATCTGTACTGCACTGGCTGATTTAACCTGGTGTTCTCTACTGTTGGGGATGAAGATCACTCCTCCAAGCTGATGTCCGATAAAAGTCACCCTACCGTCCTTTAATGATAAAATGATTATGTTCATATTAACTGACAGTTCACAAAAAAGTTGGTACAATTTTTTCATTAAATATATTCGAGCTAAGTCATGCAGTATTATATCACTAAAGAAAACCTGATAAGCATTTAATGTTGTCATGCTGAAAATAATCAAAATAATTCCTATTGTTTGGAAAGATGATAAATTCTGACTACGCAGCCCAGTGAACCTAGAATTTCTGCACTGTTTTTAGTATGAATTTGTATAATTTGGGTGAGCGAGGAATTTAGGGAGGAATCCACTTCCTGCGGTATTCTTCCCTTTCAGGTCCCATTGATAAATTTTGATGAGATAAGGAAAGAAGATATCTTCTGACCCTACTGCTATTATGATCTTACTTTCACCGGTGAGGTGCCAAACTGCCCCATAAATCTAGCCAGTTCTGCCCACTGTATGGTCAACAGTAAATATGCTTGCATGAAGCAGGCATAGAAGGACTGTTAGTGAGCTCTGTAGAAACAAATCTTAATTGGAATACATCTTAGGTGGACTCATTGTCATTAGGGGATTGATAAGCGGCTAAAGAGTCACTCAGCAAGGTAAGTCAGACTGTAGAACTCAGACTGCTCCTACCCTCACCGGCCCACCATTGAGTGACAAGGTTACATGCTGACATTCTTTATGATTCCACTGGATAAATTCTCTGGTCGTGTGTGGATGGCATGGGAACCTGTTTGCATTATGCAAAATGGTTTTGACCCAGGAATTCTATTCAAGAGAGTAGCAAATGGGCATATGGAATTCCTATCCTACCACATTTGCATTGACCGAGTTGGATCTCTACTTTATGTGCAGAGAGAAAAAAACCTTATTTGCAGTGAGAGTTTAGGATCAGGAATGTCTTTCCTGAGGGTGTGATGGAGGCAGATTCAATTGTGGCTGTCAAAAGATAATTGGACATAGACCTGAAGAGGAGCATAAAATACAGGGCCACGGGGAAGGGTGGGTTAGCTGAGTTGCTTTTGCTGTGAGTTAGCATAGGTATGACAGGCTGAATGGCCTCCTCCTATGCTGTAACTATTCTACAATTCTACATGG
Organism: Mustelus asterias; assembly: GCF_964213995.1. Lineage (NCBI taxonomy): Eukaryota > Metazoa > Chordata > Chondrichthyes > Carcharhiniformes > Triakidae > Mustelus > Mustelus asterias. Next base: position 79,974,993 of record NC_135805.1, read on the forward strand.
TAGCTGAACCCAAGATAATCTTCCACTCACATATCAATGCCATCACTAAGATAGCCTACGTCCACCTCAGTAACATCACTTGACTCTATCCTGCCTTAGCTCATCTGCTGATGAAACCCTTATCCATGCCTTTGTACCCTCTAGATTTGACTATTCCAATGCACTCCTGGATCACCTCCTATGCTTCATCCTCTGTAGAAATGTGAACATTTAACCCTCTTCTGTCCATGTCCTTACATGATGTGGAGATGCCGGCGTTGGACTGGGGTAAACACAGTAAGAAGTTTAACAACACCAGGTTAAAGTCCAACAGGTTTATTTGGTAGCAAAAACCACAAGCTTTCGGAGCCTTAAGCCCCTTCTTCAGGTGACTCACCTGAAGAAGGGGCTTGTGGCTTTTGCTACCAAATAAACCTGTTGGACTTTAACCTGGTATTGTTAAACTTCTTACCATGTCCTTACACACAGCAAATCGCATTCACCCATCATCTCTGAACTCACTGACTAACATGCATTTCCACTGGCGAACTGTGGATTTAAAAATTCCCATCCTTCTTTTCAAGTCACACCATAGTCTCAGCCTCTCCTATTTCTATCCGGCCCCTCTTCATTCATGTGTGGAATTCACTACCACAGAATAGTTGAGGCCAAAACATTGTCTGATTTCAAGAAGAAATTAGATATAACTCTAGGGGCTAAAGGGATCAAGAGATATGGGAGGAAGGGGGATAAGGATATTGAATTCAATGATCAGCCATGATCAAAATGAATGGTGGAGCAGGCTCAAAGGGCTGAATGGCCTACTCCTGCTTATAGTTTCTATGTTTCTAACCCTCTATGATATCTGCACCCCTCTAATTGTGCTCTCTTGAACATTGCTGATTTTAATCACTCTAAAACTGGCAGCCATGTCTTCAGTAGCTTGGGCACTAAGCTCCACAGTTCCCGCCCTTCATCTCTCTACCTCTCTTGTCTCTTTTAAGTGCTCCTTAAAACCTAAGCCTTTGACCAAATCATGTGACCTAATATCACCTTATATGACTTAGTGTCCTATTTTGTCTTATAATTCTTCTGTGAAGTGCCATGGGACACTTTATTAAAGACACCATATAAATAAAATGTGTTGCTGTTCTATGTATATTATACGTGTTCTTAATATATACAGTTATCTTCTGAATAAAAAGTGTTGTCGGTATTAGTGGACATTCCTCTCTTCACTATTTTAATGTCAGTGTTAAAAATATCAGGGTGGTAATGCCATTAATAAAATAGAGGTAAATAAATATACAAAAGAAATAAGACGTTTTTCTGCATACTTTACTATCTGTAATTGTTGTAGAATATTAGTGAAAGCAATATGCTGGTTATGTTGTAAATATATGTAATGTGGCCTGCAATATAGTAATATAATTTTGCATATTAATGTAACAAATATTACCAATAAAATTGTAAATACCATGGAATTGCAGTTAATAAGCAGTTGTGTTGACGCAACACATTTTGAAGGTTAACAAGAGTGTCCTCAGTTCTAGATCATTTATAATTGGGTTAACAAAAGTGCTGCAGCACACAAGCACAAAATTAAGTTTTAACTATTGTGTCGTTTTCAATGAGGCTTTCTACAATCTCACGCGAACTGATTTATTGATGGTGCTGCCAGATTTACCAAGTGGCAAGTTCAAAATTGTCAATAATTTATTACAAATCTCAGAAATTTCCAAAGAGATGTGTTTTCTTTGCTGTCAGTTGACTTCTAAAGGGTATGGACTTTCAGCTTAATTCCGACATGATACAGCACTAAATTAGCAATCTCACGAATAGAGAGCACAAAATTGCTGCAGTGAGAAATGAGACAGTGTTACCGTGGTGAAGGAAGGGGTGTTTATCTAAGGATGGAGTTAAAACACAATGGGCCCGATTTTACCATTGTGTCGTGCCTGTTTTCGGGCGCGAAAACTTGGTAAAGTTGTGTGAGGCCATTAACGCGATCCGCGCCCGTGTCCGCGCAGATTGCCACTTTACAGAAACCCGGGAATGGTGGCGATTCGATTCGCGCCCAAAACAGGCGCAACAGCAATTTAAATACATTTGCATGCATTTAAATTGAATTAATGAGCTGCCCGCCCAACTTTATCAGCATTTCCCCCTTTACCACCACGTTTGCCAATCCGGAACCGCGCCGTAATGGACCTGCTGAATAAAAGTCTGAATCGGGCGCTCCAGCTGCTGAAGAGCGCGTTCGGTGTTTCCAACGGCTCTCTGACTCAGATCAGAGGGGGGCAGGAGGGAGGCGGGTCAGAGCATTCTCTGGTGGGGGGGAGGGGGGGAGTGAGGCCAGATCGTTGTCTGGTTGGGGGGGGGAAGGGGGAGGAGGTGGGTCAGATGTATCACTGGTGGTGGTGGGGGGGGGGAGAGGGGAGTGAGGCCAGATCGTTGTCTGGTTGGGGGGGGGGAAGGAGGAGGAGGCAGGTCAGATGTATCTCTGGAGTGGAGGAGGGGGGAGAGGGCTGATCGTTGTTTGGTGGGGAGGGAGGAGATGGGTCAGATGTTCTTCTGTGGAGGGGGCATGAGTGAGGCCATACCATTCTCTGGGGGGGGGGAATGAGTGAGGCCAGATCATTTTCTGGGGGGGGGGGGGAGGAGGGAGGCCCAATTGCTCACTGGTGGGGGGGGTGCAGATGGATCTCCAGTGGGGGGGGTCCGATGGATCTCTGGTGGGGGGGGGGGGGGGGGGGCAGGGGGGTCCGCTGCCACTCTGCGGGCGATCGGTGGGGGGGAGGGGGGCAGGGATGGTGATCGGTCTGGGCAGTGGGGGGGGGTGGATAAGGGGGACGGTGATGTCTGTGGGTAGTAGGGGCTGTGGATAAAGGGGACAGTGATATATGTGGGTAGTGGGGAGGGTGGGTAAGGGGGACAGTGATGTGTGTGGGTAGTGGGGGGGGTAAGGGGGACAGTGATGTCTGTGGGTGTGGGAGGGTGGATAAGGGGGACAGTGATGTGTGTGGGGGCCATCACTCCTGTTTTTCGCTCCCGGGCCGCTTTCTCCACTTTCTGCGGCCCGCGAGCGATCTGACACAGGCGCGCTTTTTCAAATGTTTTTCTAACTGCGCATGCTCAGTTCAGAACTCCGATCGTTTCGGCCGCGCTAAGCCCCGCCCACAGCGCGAATTGGACTGGAGATGTTTTTTTCAAGCTGAGTGCATATGGGGGCGCCTGAAAGCAGGTTTCTAAGTCGGATCTGCATTACGCCCAGATTCAGCACTTAGAATGAAAATGGTAAAATCGGGCCCAATTAGTTACGACAACAAAGCATTTGAACGTCAATATTTCAATCTATCTATGTAACTGAAACCTCAAGTCTTAAATCATTCTCAGGGATCTTTGATGCACTTTCTTAATGTCTGGCGCCCAGCACTGGATGGAATATTCCAGTTGAGGTCAAACCAATGTTTTATATAGATTTGACATAGCCCTCTTGCTTTTGTACTCTATGCCCTTATTAATAAAGTCCAGCATATTTTTAAAAAATCATTTACAGGACATAAGCATCGCTGACTGAGCCAGCATTTATTGCCTGTCTCTAACTGTCCTCCACTCCAGCGGGTGTTGGATCTGGAGTCACATGTAGGCCAGGCCAGGTAAATATGGCAGATTTCCTCCCCCGAAGGACATTAGTGAATCAGATGTGTCTTTTCAAAATCGACAATGGTTTCATGGTCATCATTAGACTTGTAATTCTCGATTTCTTTTCTGGATACTGAATGCTTTATTAATTGCTCCTGCAACTTGTCCTGTCACCTCCAATGATCTAGACACATATATACTCAGGTCCCTCTGCTCATGCGCCCCTTAAGAATTGATTCCTTTGCTTCATATTGCCTCTCCAGGTGCTTCCCACCAAAATGAATCACTTCACATTTCCTCGCATTGAACTTCATCTGTCATTTCTCTGTCCATTCGATCAATTTGTCAATGTCCTTTTGAATTTCTACACTATCCTCTTCATGATTCACACAGTTTCCAAATTTCATATCATCCACAAATTTTGAAACTGTCCCCTTTGCACCAAGGTCTACATCATTAATATACATTTGAAAGAGCAAGCATCCCAACACTTACCCCTGGGAACTCCACTACAAATCTTTCTCCAGTCCAAAAAAAATCCATTAACCACTACTCCCTGTTTCCTGTCACTCAGTCAATTTTGTATCCATATTGCTACTGTCCCTTTTATTCCAGGAGCTGGAACTTTTCTCACTGGCAGAATGTATTTGCTCTGCTACTGCCGGTAATCAGTATGTTTTGAATGGAAAGAGGTGCATCTATTCTTACCTTTGGAGTGTGTATTCCAATTAAATAATTCAGCAGCAAGTGTTAATGAGTCAAAAATAAAGTTGGTTATTTATTCCCATACTCGGAATTAATACAATGTCACACACTCAATCTCTCTCTCGCTCTCTCTCTCTCAACCACACAAACGTACACACATAAAGATTGGTCACTGATACAAATAGTGTACTTTTGTAGCTTATAGTTAATTCAGTCTCTGATTTATGATTTATGGTTTCACAAGTAGCAGACCAGTGGTTTCTGAAATCAACTTGATGATTTAAAGTTGAGCTGAAGGCATTGTAAACCTTGTTCACAGCTGGTTCTGAGGTTTTATGCAGTTAAATGGAGGCTGGTGCTCAGGTGAACTTTAAAACTGGAACAAGTTAAGTATTTTGGTTGTTTAATGATTTGCAGCCAGTTTTAAGGTTCTCAGACCGCCTGCCTACTTTGTTCCTAAAAGGCAAAGATGGCATAGCCTTTTTCTGTAGATGTTGCATAGTTGATGAACTTATGTAATCTGCTCAAGTCTCTTTTGGACCTTGGAGCCATTAAAGATCTCAGTATCAGAAGCCAGTTTTGGTGACATGGCCAACAGCCATTATCCATGCAGAACAGTTTAAAACCAAAAGGCCATTGATATACAATAGGAGATAGAAGCTTTCACACCAAATCTGTGGATAACTGGTCCCATCAGTTTTTCTTTGTTAAACTGCAAACCTGGAGAAATAGAGTATAAAAGTCCATTGACTCTGTGTTTTGAGTAAGCCTCAAACAATGGCAGGTTTGAATTCCATAGATAACATTTGTCTTGTTATGGACATTCCATGGGGAGGTGCACTCTGTGGTTATTCAATTTGAAATTCTCTGGATGCTTGGTCTTCTGCGTTGAATAAGCAAAGGCCACCTGACCTCTTGACAGCTATCTTAACAGTTCAAAAATATCCATTTCAAATGTATAAGAGGCAGTTCCCAATGCTTCTGTATGAGCTCAGTCCATGCTTCAAGCTATGAATTTGGCCTTTACTGGGCATGATGCACCTATGTTGCATGGGGGAAAAAATGGAATTATGATTACTTTGTTTACTATTGCTTTTTTGGTGGAGCAAGAGAATAGGATCACACATTCTGCATTCATTCTACGATCCACATATTCATTCCAGACTGCAATTGTCTGTTCCAGTTTTCTTTTCAACCCTACATTTTTCATCATCTCTCTTGAGATGAATGTTTGACAGGTGTTAGGGACTGTTTTGAAGAAGGCTTGTATTTCGGACTCTGCTGTCATTCCCTTTTCCTTTTAAAATTTCTAGATTACATTTTATCTAGTGGGCTAGGACTTTTATTAATATTTGGGAGTGCCAGGGAAACTTTATCAGCAGCAGACATGTGAATTCTGATGAGCTGTGGAATAGTGCAGTGTCCAGTTTAATTTTGAGTGCTGGAAATAATTGGATTTCACAGGGTGTTGCAAGTACAATGCAAATTCCTGTTACTGCATAGCTGCCCTGCTTGTACATGTGGTGGCACAGTGGTTAGCACTGCTGCCTTACAGTGCCAGGGACCCGGGTTCAATTCCTGGCTTGGGTCACTGTCTGTGCGGAATTTGCACATTCTACCTGTATCTGCGTGAGTTTCCTCTGGGTGCTCTGGTTTCCTCCCACAGTCCGAAAGACATGCTGGTTAGGTGCATTGGCCATGCTAAATTCTCTCTCAGTGAACCTGAACAGGTGCCGGAGTATGGCGACTAGGGGGTTTTCACAGTAACTTCATTGCAGTGTTAATGTAAGCCTACTTGTGATACTTGGGGCGAATGGGATCAAAGTTTATAGGGAGAAAGCAGGATTAGGCTATTGAGTTGGACGATCAGCCATGATTGTGATGGGAGGCGGAGCAGGCTCGAAGGGCCAAATGGCCTCCTCCTGCTCCTATCGTCTCTGTTTCTAATAAACAAACTAATAAATAAACTTAAACAGTGGCTTCAATGCTATTTGTCTTAGGGTGCATTGTCTTTCTGTTGCCATTTACCTTGGGCGTGGATTTTTCCCAAACCAATCCCATGCCCTTTGGGACACTGCTGCCCTCAGGAGGTGATCTGGACTCTCCTGTGGCATTTCAACTAGGTGAGGTACCTTTCATGTTTTCTGTCTGCCATCTTTGGAACTCTCTTAGTCCCTGTTTAAATCCTGGCAGAAGATTTCTACCAACCACACCTTGGGTGCATTCCCTTCAACCTCTGCAGCTTCTGTTCCATCACTTACACTTTCCTCTGGCTCTATTTTGGAGCTTTTAAATTCTACAGGCCCTATTATGATCTCTGTAAATCTGACGGCTTTAAATTCTATAGGCTCGAGCTTAGCTCCTGTAAATTCTGTTGGCTGTTTTTGCCTCTTTAGTCCTTACTGGTTCAATGCAGTCCTCCCTCTCCTCCATAGACGTTGGGATTTCCTCAACCCTCTGAAGCTGAGCAGCATTTTGCTTGGTCCCAACATTTTTCCCAATTTTGATGAACTGATCTTCACCCATTAGACACAAAGCCTCATTTCCAGCTCAGTAAAAGTAAAGTCACCATAATCTGTGAGGGGGAGAGCTGACTGGTGGCAATTTAACCTAAGTATCACCACATCTCAAATGAAAAGCAAGGTTAAGGAGACGAAGCCTTCTTGAATAACCTCAGCCAGTAGAGGAATTCAACCTGGGCTGCTGGAGGTGCTCTGCATCACAAACCAACCATCCAGCCAACTGAGCTAACTGACCCCAAATACCCAACAATACGTCATCTCCATCATTGGCAACCTCAGAATGACCCTGGCAGTCACTACTGAGAAACTGAAAAAATTAGTATTAGTAAAAAAGTAGTACTGGAGAAATTAATGGAACAGAAAGTTGATAAACCACCAGGACCTAATGATCTACATCAGTGTTATGAATCATAGAGTCATAGAGGTTTACAGCATGGAAACAGGCCCGTCAGCCCAACTTGTCCATGCCGCCCTTTTATTAAACCACTAAGCTAGTCCCAATTGCCCGTGTTTGGCTCATATCACTCTATATCCCTTTGTTGGAAGAAGTGGCTGCAGAAAATTCTGGAACTTCTGGAATGGCTCCTGCAGATTGGAGATAGCAGATGCAACCGCACAATTTAAGAAAGGAAGGAGGGAGAAAAGGGGAAACTACAGAGCTATTGTTAGCCCGACATCAGTAGTAGGAAAAATGTTAGAATCTATTATAAAAGATAACTGGACATTTAAAAATAATGGTAGAGTCAACATGGATTATGAAAGGGCAATCATGATTGACAAATATGCTGGAGTTTGTTGAATATATAGGAATATGAGAATAGACATCAGAAAAACTAGTGGATATGGTGTATTTGGATTTTAAGAAGGCTTTCGAGATGGTCCCAGATAGAAGGTTAGTAAGCAACACAAGAGCACATGGGATTGTGGGTTATATAATGGCATGTATTGAGAATTGGCTAATTAACAGAAAGCAGAGAATTGGAAAAGGTCATTCTCAGGTTGGCAGACTGTGACTAGTGAGGTACCAGCTATTCACAAAGTATATCAATCATTTGGATGTGTGGACCAAATGTAATGTTTCCAGGTTTGCTGAAGACATAAAACTAAGTGGGAATGTGAGTTATGAGGAAGATGCAGAGAGGCTACAAGAGGATTTAGACTAAGTGAGCAAGAAGATGGTGAATGGAATATAATGTGGAAAAATGTGAAGTTATCCACTTTGGTAGGAGAACACAGAAATGCACAGTATTCCTTAAATGGTAAGAGGTTGGCAAGTGATGCCCAAAGGGACCAGGGTGTCCACTGAAATCTAATATGCAGGTGCAACAAGAAATCAAGAAAGCCAATGGTATGATGGCCTTTATTTCAAGAGGCTTTTAACACAGAAGTTAAGAAATCTTTCTGCAATTGTACAAAGCATTGGTGAGAATGTGCCTGGATATTGTGTGCAGTTCTGGTCAGCTTAACTATGGAATTGTCATAGAGGGAATGCAACAAAGCTTCTCCAGACTAATCCCTGGGAATGCAGGATTGTCCCATGAGGAGAGATTGAGGAGACTGGGTCTGTATTCTCCAGAAGAATGAGAGGTGATTTAATTGAAGCATACTAAATTCTTACAGGGTTCGACAGGGTAGATGCAGGAAGGGGGTTTCCTCTGGTTGGGGTTCTAGAACCAGGAAAAATAGTCTCAGAATAAGAGACAGGCCGCTTAGGATTCAGCTAAGGAGAGATTTCTTCATTGAGAGGCTGGCAAATCTTGAGAATTTTCGACCCCAGAGGACTGTGAAAGTTCAGCCATTGTTTATATTCAAGACAGAGATTGATAGAGTTCGAAATACTAAATATATCAAGGTACATGAGGATAGTGTGGGGATAGTTGGGAGCAGGCTCAAGGGGCAGAATAGCCTATGCCTGCTCCTATTTCTTAAATTGGGTGGGATGGTGGCACAGTGGTTAGCATTGTTGCCCCGCAGCACCAGTTCCAGCCCTGGGTGACTGTGTGGAGTTTGCATGTTCTCCCCATGTCTGCATGGGTTTCCTCTGAGTGCCCCGGTTTCCTTCCACAGTCCAAAGATGTGCATGTTAGGTTGACTGGCCATGCTAAATTGTCCCTTAGTGTCCAAAGATATGTAGGTTAGGGGGGTTAGCGGGATAAATACGTGGGATTACGGGGACAGGACCTAGGTAAGATGCTCTGTCGGAGAGTCGGTGCAGACTCGATGGGCCGAATGGCCTTATTCTGCACGGTAGGTATTCTATGATTCCTATGTACTCAGATGACCAAATACTCTGCGGGTAAGCTTTAACGAAGCGGGTTTTGAAGCATTTGCCAATAAGCCCTTTTACGAACACTATGGTATTTGTTCTGTTTCAGGTGGCAATTCCCTGCAACCTTTGATACAAGCAGTATTTGAAGGCAGCCAGTGTCTCTGAGGATAGTTATCTTATTTCTTGGGGCCTGGGATAGAAAGGGACCATTTTTACTTTGTGTAATAACTGATATTTATCCTGGTTTTCTCTGGTTATGGTTCAGCTCAAGTCCTAAATGGCCTATCTCATGGCTATAAATACTGTCCTGATTGCAGTGCTGCAGCTTGTTTCTTGACATGCCGGCAATTTTCTTTACTATGTTCAGGTTTTCCACAGTGAAAACACACAGGGTGGGATCCGACCGGTTTCCCATCCAGGTTCTTTCTTCTAAAAATGGACGACTGTTCTAGTTTTTCTTCCCTTCTGTCCTTTTCATGGGAGCATGTTTCAGTTTCACCCACCTCCTCTCAATTGCTCTCTAGATAATAGGTGTTACTAAACCCTGGTTTATTCTGAGTTAGGGGGTTGTAGTTCAATTCATAGTCATCTGTTATGATAGTTATATCTCTGGCTTTTGAAACCATTTGTTCCCCCATGTGGGTTTTAAGGTTTGTATGAGAGGCACTTTTTGAACTCCTCTCGGAGGATTACTTCCCTTAATTACTTGTATTTGTGGTCATTTTATGGCACTCACACCCGCCAATCAAATGCAAGAGTTCCAGAATTGTTGGTGGTCCACCTCCAGTGTGGGTTCATAGGCAGTCAGGGTGGCAGCCTGAATCTGTTCATCATTTGCAGACATGTCTGCAGGCAGCATGGAATAAACCTCACAAACAGTGGTTAGCACTGCTGCCTCACAGCGCCAGGGACCCGGGTTCAATTCCCAGCTTGGGTCACTGTCTGTGTGGAGTTTGCACGTTCTCCCCATATCTGCATGAGTTTCCTCCGGATGCTCCGGTTTCCTCCCACAGTCTGAAAGACGTGCTAGTTAGGTGCATTGACCCGAACAGGCACCAGAGTGTGGCGACTAGGGGAATTTCACTGTAACTGCATTGCAGTAAGCCTTACTTGTGACTAATAAATAAACTTTAACTTTCTCTATCAGCTAGCCTTGCATTTGGAGAGTCTGGGTAATGCTGAGAATATTTTAAAGAATCAAAACGTGTTTTTGAGCTGGTGGTAGTTGAATTACCAGCAGTGTTCCTACTAGGTAAAGACAAGTTCTCCCTAAATGCTTCAATCTCCCTTAGTTTCCTATCCTTTTGTGGCCAAACTACTTTCACCAGCTGGAAAGATCACTCCTGTTCTTGTTCCTGGAATACTCTCTCCTCCCTTTCCTTCTGAAACTCTTACTGCAGCCTTCGTTCTTCTCGGTGAGTTTTGGCTAAGGTGACCTGATCTGTTTCAGGTTCTGTATTTTCTGCTTGTTCCAAGTCTGGAATGAGGCCAAGATTCTCAGGCAGCATCTTTAATAGCTCGGGCTTCTGTGCTTTATGGTTTTTAGCTGTGCTTTGATTAGGGACACTAATTTCGCCCAAGTTAAGGCCTGCTGCTGCATGAATTCATTTACATAGAAATCAGCCATCTTACTTTCCAATGTTAGTATTCACATAGCTTACTGCTATAAATGCTTTTGTTTTTGTTTCAACAAATTTAACGACTTCTACTTTTCCTTTAAAGTCAGATACGGCTCGTTCGCTGCAGTGGATTTAAATCCTGGATGCAGCCCCCAGTTTGGTCATGGACAGAATGTATTTGCTCTCTTACTGCCTGTAATCAGAATGTTTTGTATGGTAAGCAATGTGTCCTTTCTTACTCTTACTTTCTTACTAATTCCAATTAAATAATTCAGCAGCAAGTCTTTGTGAGTTTAAAATAAAGCAGGACATTTATTCTCAAACACTTATCCCAAATTAGCACAATGTCACACACATACACACACACACGCACACACAGGATACAGATAAAGACAGTGTACTTTTAGAGATTACAGTTAACTCAGTTCCTGATTTATGGTGGTGAATTACCCACATGGCAAGTTTATGGATGGATTTGATGATTTAAAGTTGAAGTAGGGGTCTTGTAAAGTGAAGGGTTCATTGCAGGCTGTGAGGTTTCTTGTAGTCAAATATCTAGGAAGTTGTTGCTTAGGTGAAATTTGAAACTGGGACAGGTTAAATACTGTGGCTCCTTGATGAGTTGCAGTTAGTTTCAGTGTTTGATTGTCAGATTGGCTGACGACTGATGGTTCTGAAAAGACAAAGATGGCACAGCATTTCTCCGTGTTCTTCTGCAGTCTGCCAAGTTTCTTCTGGGTCTTGAGATAATAAAGGATCTCTGTATCCAGAAGCCAGTTTCAGTCATGTGGTCCATTGCCATTTTCCACACAGATGGATTTCAGCTGGCTATTGATATACAATAGGACATGGATGATATTTCACACTTATGCTGTGGATAACTGGTCTCCATTAGTTTTTCTTTGTTGAATTGCAAACCTGGAGGTATGGTGTCCAGGAGCCCATTGACTCTGTGCTTCAAACAATAGCAGGTATGAATTCCATAGATAATATTCATTTTGGTATGTCCAATCGAGAGGTATTCAATTTGGAACTTTCCAGAAGCTTGATTGCCTGTGTTGAATAAGCAAAGGTCACCTGGTCCCATGGCAGCCACCTTAGTAGTTCATCAGGACCAATTTTGAACAAATAAATGACAGTTCAAGAAGCTTCCATGTAAACTAGTCCATGATAAAGTTATGAATATGATATACACTTTACTAGACATGATATTTTACTCACAGGTCTGTTGTGTGGAATTTTATCATATGGAGACAATTTCCCAAAAGTGCTGAATTGGCAGCAAAACTGTTCTAGATCGCAACGTTCTCACCTGAATCTCTGCACTCTGTGCAATGCAGAGGGCCCAGTCATGAATCTCATTAAAAATCCAGGGAGGTGGGGCCTAATTGCGCCGGAGTTTGACAGTTCAGGAGCTCTGCGCATGCGCAGTGGCCCCAAACTGTCAGACTCCCGTTTGTTGGCCAGCCTGATCACTGGCCAGACCGGGACACCCGCAGTGCTGCCCCTCCAGCCCCCCCATGACCCAATCATGGCCCCAACAATTCCCAGACCAGCCCTGACCCCTCCCTGTCCCAGAGCGCCACGATGCCCAGGCCCCACCCCCCCCCCTCCCCAGCAGTGGCGATCCCCCCACCCTCCTGATCCCGGCAGACCCCCCCCCCCCCCCCCCCCCGCGGGGTCAGACCCCCCCCCCTCCCCGGTGTCAGACCCCCCTGGAGGCAGGCCCACCCCCAGGGGGATCAACCCCCTGCAGCCTGCCCCAATTGCTGCCCTCCCTCCATCCCAGACCGATCCCAATGCAGAGTGGCAGCAGGACCCCCCACCCCCACAGATTGCACCCAGGTCCCTCCCAAAAATAGGCCCTGCCCCCTTGGCACTGCCCGATTTCTGATGGGCATTTTGCCCCTGGGGAGTGCCAGGAGGCACAGGATGGCACTGCCAGGGTGCCCATGCCCAGGGGGCACTACCCCCCCCCCCCCCCCCCCCCCCACAGCCCGACCCCAATCTGCACCTGCAATTCACCAATTTTATTTATCATATTCAGTGCATGAGGTTGGGAGCAGAAGTCATGTCTCAAGGTAATTAATGTTCCAATGGACCTTAAATCACTATGGATGTTATGCCCACTTCCACATCCGCCAACGGGCTCTGCACACTGAATATAAATCCAGTCCTTAATATTTGTTGTATAGATTGTACTACTGCTGCGATTAGTTAATTCTTTCTTGTTAGTTAGCATCTAAGAAGAAGTCCAATATAGAACATTTGCTGCTTTCCTATGTCAAGGACCATTGCATGATAAAACCCAATAGCTGAAATAAACGGACATAGGTTTTCCATTTGATCTATGGGCATGCTATGAAATTGTCACATAATATTTGGGCTAGTGACAGCACTCCATGAAGCATAAAGAGGTGTCACTTGCACAAGTAACCTGAGATACAGAAGCTAAAAACAAATAAATTCTACCGTAAAGAATAAAGAAACCAGAAAAGGGAACAATCATTTTCACTCATCCAGCTGTGTACAAACTGAACATTAAGGTTTAACAAAATAAACTTACAATAAATAAACAATCAATGTCCTATTTTAAAAAAAGCTTTTCATTTTCTTCACCTGTTTCTTGTCTAAGGTGGAATTGTGACTTATTTTAGAGATAAGGAGGGGGCTCCCTGCTGTAAATGCTGGATTTATTTGAACCTTCCTGTCACTGCACTCTGGACTTGCCAAGATTGGAAATACATTGGGATGTAGGTTTGAGGCTTAATACAATTTTTAAATCTATACCAATATTCCCATGTTTCAGACTTTACTGCAACTTATTGACACGACATGCAATTTAGCCCTAATTGTGGGTGAATTTTAGCATCTGTTTATAATCTCTAACTTTAAAAACTATTTTCACTTTGTTTACATGCTTATGGTGGATCTTAATTTGTCACTGTATAATACTGGTAAACCCATATTACAGTGGTCAACAACGATTGGGGAATTTACTTAATGCTCAATAACAGCATGGCAACTTTCAAACCTCAGGCTAGAAGCTATCCATCAGATCCACCTGAGTAAATTGAAAGCGGCTCCCTGCACAAACTTGTGCAATCATGCGCTTTTCAAATTTAGTTTGCTTTGAATGATTACAGCATAGTTACTAAAATATAACCTTTACAACAGCATTGTGAAAGCATTATAGATTAGAATTTATTGTTAGTAATTATCATTATTTGAAATTAGTAAATATGCTCACAATATATCTGTTTATCAGCTATGAATAGGTACGGAGGATTAGTTAGTGCTGTGTTTAGTTTCTGTAGAAATAAGTTAATGAAATTATTCTCCTTAGGTGAAGATAGCTGTAAAAGACGCCATGGTCAGATGAGGGCTCTGCAATAATGGGAGGGCAACTGGTTTGAGACTTAAAATCAATAACTATTCTTCAGATATGTTTTATGTTTTTCATTTAATCCTGTCTAATTAAGACGGCTGAAATGCGAACGTTAAATAGTGTATAGAGGTCAAATCGAAGTTACTTTGGTGAATCACCCTATGGTTCAACAGTCTGCTAAGAAATTAGAATGGTTAGGCTGGGTAATACTTTTGAAAGCTTATTAACAGCCCCAATTAAAAGCTCTGAACTGATGACAGGCGAATATGAACAATGAGGCCCCTGAAGGTAAGATTACAGGTCGAAGATGATATTCAAGGGAGTTATAAAATAGATTGTGGGAAACAGAATTGGAATGGATAAGGAAAACAGTTTGGGGGTAATAGGCTTTAAGCACATGGCTATGGACACCCATAAAGGTTGGGTGGTATCGTAGGCATGGGCAATTATGTTATGGTTTAGACAAAGAACAGAACATATCTTTGTGCACCTTATGCATTTTTTTTGTACAACAAGTTATGATCTAGAATGCACTTCCTGAAAGAATAGTGGAAACTCATTCAATAGTAATGTTCAAAAATGAATTGGACAAAATAATTACAGGGAACCAAATTACAGAGCCATGGGAATAAAGCAGCAAAGTGGATAGCTCTCGCAAAGAACTGACACAGCCGTGATGCGCCAGTTTGTTTATTTCTGTATCATTCTATGATTCAATGATCCTGTGGATAACTATTGTCTAGGACACTGGGAGGACCCCTATCCTCTTTAACTAGTGCCATAGGATCTTTTACATCCATGCTGAAGGAAGATAGAGCTTTGGATTAGCATTTACCTGAAAAATGGGACTTCCAACAATATAGCACTCATTCTGTACTACACTGAATAAAAGGGACACTTTTATAGGACAATTAATCCTGACAAGATAACATCAGGGTCTGCCCCTGAAAAAGGACGTCAAGCATAAGTTTTGAAGCAAGCCATTGCAATAGGCTGTGAAAAGGAGGACACTCAGTACTGGAATCATTCTGACTTCAGCCAAAAACCCCTGGGTAGATTGGAAGACTTCAAGAAGGAGTATGGCCTTAAGAAAAGACTGAAAAGAAAAAGAGAAAGGACGTTTGCAAATGCCAGCTATCCTGTCTAATCTGAGCTGGCATGGTAGTGTGTTTCGTTCTGTCTTAAACTCTGATTAAATTCAGCATCCACACCGTAATGATTGTGATTGACCTGATTGTGATTAAATAATTGACAATAAGAATTAATTGTGGTTAAATAGAAATATATACGAATTTGTGAATTTAAAAATGTATGGGCCGGCATGGTAGCACAGTGGTTAGCACTGCTGCTTCACAGCTCCAGGGACCTGGGTTCGATTCCCGGCTTGGGTCACCATCTGTGTGGAGTTTGCACATTCTCCCTGTGTCTGCATGGGTTTCCTCCGGGTGCTCCGGTTTCCACCCACAGTCCAAAGATGTGCAGGTTAGGTTGATTGGCCAGGTTCAAAAAATTGCCCCTTAGAGTCCTGAGATGTGTAGGTTAGAGGGATTAGCAGGTAAATATGTGGGGGTAGGGCCTGGGTGGGATTGTGGTCGGTGCAGACTCGATGGGCCGAATGGCCTCCTTCTGCACTGCAGGGTTTCTATGATTCTATTGTGGTTAGTGGTCAAACTTTAAAAGATATCCATATTGAATTTCCCTGACCAGCATTTTAACAGAGGCATTGTTGTGTTTCAAGATTTTTAACTTTGTGGCTAGAAGAGATTTTACAGAATGGTTCTGATATTAAGAATTAATTCCCAAATGTCTAACATCAGGAAACACTTTGGCATCGCAAAACCTTGTCTGTCAGCCTTGGTCAGTGTAGTGCTCCTCACAGTGCCAAGGCCCCGGGTTCAATTCTGGCCTGATGTGACTATCTGTGTGGAGTCCACGTTCTCCCCGGGCCTGTGTGAGTTTCCTCTGGGTGCTCCTTTCCTCCCACAGTCCAAAGATGTGCAGGTTAGGCTGATTGGCCATGCTAAATTTCCCCTTAGTGTCCCAAGATGTGTATGTTAGTGGGATTACTGGAGTAAATATGTGGGATTACAGGGATAGGGCCTGGGTGGGATGCTCCGTTGTTACACAGTCGATGGGCCAAATGGCCTCTCTTTATGATTTTATGATTCTATGAAAAGATTTAAGCCCCATTCCAGAGGCTTGAACAAAACCTAGGCTAATAGAGAGAGAATGCTGCACTGTTGGAGGTGCTATCTTTCAGATAAAATGCTAATCCAAGGCTCTGTTTTCCCTCTGTGTGGATGCAAAAGATCTTACATTTAAAGAGGGAGAGAGTCCTTCTAGTGTCCTGGACAATATTTATCATGGTTGTACTAGTTCTTTGGTAGAGCTATTTACTTTGCTGCTTTTTCCCCACAGCCCTGTAATTTGTTTTGCTGTAACTATTTGTCCAATTCCTTTTGAACATTACTCTTGAATCTGTTTCCACTATTCTTTCAGGAAGTGTATTCCAGATCGTAATAGCTGTCTGTACAAACAATGTTTCGTCATGTTAGCTTTGGATTTTTGGTTTACTTCCAATCACTTTCCATCTATTTACTGAACATACCGGAAAAGATTTCTCTACATTTATTTTACCAAAACCATTTATGATTTTGAAGACACGATCAAATCTCCTCCTAATCTTCTCTGCTTTGTCCTTTAGGGAAGGAAATCTGCTATCCTTACCCGGTCTGGTCTACATGTGACTCCAGACCCACAGCAATATAGTTAAATGCCCTTTGAAATGGACAGAGGAAATCATTCAGTTCAAGGGTAATTAGGGATGGGCAATAAATGCTGGCCCAGCCAGCGACACTAATGATTAAAAAAGGAGAAAACCCTATGTTTCGCCAGTCCCTCCAAGTAATTGAAGAGCCTCATCACTAGTACCAACCAGTAAATCTGCCCTGTCTCTCCTCTCTCCAAAGCCTTGGCATCCTTCCTGAAGTGTTGTGTCCAGGATTGAATACAATTTTCTAGCTGAGACCTAACTGGTGTTTTATTAAAGTTCAGCATAACTTCTTTGCTCTTCTACTTTGTTCATCTTTTACTAAAGCCAATGGTCTCATATGCATTCAGCAACCCTCTCAACGTGTTCTGTCATTTCCAAATATTTATGTGCATATATCTGCAGGTCTTACTGTTCTTGCATCTCCTTTAAAATTGTATCATTTCATTCATTTTGTTTCTTCTCATTCTTCCTATCAAATATGTCACTTCTCTGCGGTAAATTGCATCTGCCAAATGTCTGCCCATCTCACCAATCTACATCCTCCTGAACTCTGTTACTATTCTCCTCATTGTTTACTACATATCTGAGTTTGATATCCTCTGTAAAGCTTCAAATTATGCCCTTTAATGAAATCCAAGTCACAAGTAAGCATTGTAAAGAACAGTGATACCAACATTTGGTGAACACAATCGTATACTTCCCCCCATTATGTAAAGCATCCATTCACCATTACTTTCTCACCCTTTTGGTCTTTAATTTTACTGAAGCTACTTATAGCAGCTTATTGAATGCCTTAGAAAGTCAATTTATACATCAATCACTTTGCCTCCATCAAACTTTGCTGTCACTTTACTAAAATTACTAAGTGCAGGAGAGCCAAATAATAAAGGCCCAAGAATAGCATGACATTTGTTGTTCACGTTTTATTTAAATAATCCAGATGAGCTGCTGGTGCCTCTTGCATTTCCAAGCAGTTAGTCCAACAGAAACATGCAATTCAGGGTTTGCAGTGGATGGCCACTGGGTGAAAAGCAGAGAAAGGGAGCAAAATAGCAGGTGTTGGAAGTACTCTAGAGCCAGGAGAAGCATTCTTCTTTCTCCTGGAGCCACAGTAATAAAGAAAAATGTAATTTGCAGACTTTTTAGTGGCAGTTGCTGGTTCGGCCATGTCCTGTGAACCTCATTGAATCAGGCCTCGAGGCAGCTCAATTTCTGGTACAGGTTCTCCATCAGACATCTAACCCCTCTTTAATTCATGCAAGGAGCCTAATACTTGTTTTAAACAGCTAATGTTGATGTCTGAAAATTTATCACACCCAATTTCTGGTCTGGTTTGACATTTTCCAAACATCTTTGAGGACATTGGTCCCTTTTGTACTTATTCTATAGCTGTGAAACTGATGAAACACACATCAATTTCTACCCCTACATGTGGTTATTTATCTCATTCCTGTTTCTGGGACCTTTCTGTCTGCAAATTGGTTTCTTATTTCCACAGTTCAATAATGACTACATTTCAAAAATAGCTTTGACATCCTTTGGGACCTTCTGAAGTGGTGAAAATATTATATCAATGCAATTCTTTCATCAGACAACTGGGCATGCCTGAGAAAGATCTTCTGATGAAAATTAAAAGCTTTATAGAATTGGATTTTAGCAGCTTATTTAAATGCTGGTCTGGCTGGAACAAAAGAGGGCCAACTGTCATAATATCTTCCAAATCATAATGACTCTGCCACAAAAATTATTATTTAAAACAATGATTATGCCATTAACATGTTCCAACAATGACAATAATAATTCATAAATGGTATGTTTCAATAATTGCAGTCAAGCAGCAGTTGACCTGCAGAACTCACTCCCGGTTGAGTGTCTGCTGCGTTGATCGACACTTCAAGTAACCAATCCTACTACATATTGGGTTGAGGGAAGGTGGAGCAGGAAAGAGGTCAAAGTGCTGGTCTTTCTATTCAACTGTGGAAAAAAATAATCACATGCTGAAGGGGGAAGTTATTAATCAGCGACTAAGGTTTTAGGCAGAATACATAAGACACTGACAATATTACCAGTAAAGAATTAAATGATTCTTAAAACGAAGTTAATAAGTTAATGAGATAAATGGTTTGCACAAGTATAAATGCAGTAAGAGAATCAAGCAAGTAATTATGATTTTAAATTAATACTGATACTTTAAAAATGTATTTTAAGTATTGTATGAATCTTTGTTCACTCCAGCTAAGAGCAGGTCACCGTGAGGGATGATGGTGAATGTGAAGAGCTCAGAGCCAAAGGCCAGGGAACCCTAACAGTTAGCAGAATTCATATCAGAAAATCCCTGGTGAGGAACACATTTTGCTACTTTATGAATAGGGACATTCATTGCCCAGACATAGAACAGATTTGTACTTGGACACAGGATTACATGTTCATTCAGCTTGGCAGTGAGCCAGTGGGAGCGTTCACTTTGACCTCTATGATGAGCATCTATAGGTGAACAAGGAAGTGAGTTTAGCCAAGATGGGAGTTAGTGTCTGGGTTGAAAGGACAAATGAAATATCATTATGCTGAATGGTAAAATGCGATTGGTTGAGGGAAGTGTCAGAGATTATTATTGATATATGTATATTGAATGTAATTGATTTTAAACTAATATGAGGCAGGAATGATCAATAAGAAAATCTATAATTGATCAGTTTTTGATTGTACATATTAAATTCATCTGCTGCTCTATTCCAGAGCTGCTTAACCCTTTTGGTAATCTCCAAGCAGCTGCTTGTTGTGTTTTTGTTTTAAATAAATGTTGCGTCTTTATGCAGAGACACTTGCCTTGTGAGTTTTACATTGTTTAAGTTAAAACATAATTGGCCATGTCAAAATACCCCGCAACATGTGCGCTTCAAGAACAGTTTGTAAGAGCTGGTAAAGAATTCAAATTTAGAGAAAGGAAGTTTTGCATACTGCTAAATGGATTCAAGAAGAACATTAACCTGTAAGTCTATTTTTCTCGCTAATATGATTAATGTAATCTGATTTGTTATTTTCTATGCTTTGAGGACTGTTACAAAACAAGTTGATATTTAATGTATTTGTTTCTCTATTGCATGTGAGGTCACATATGAAAGGTTGGTATCTGTTTCACATAACATTGAAAAACTCTTGTTATGATCCATAAGATATAGGAGCAGAATTAGGCCATTCGGCTCATCGAGTCTGCTCTGCCATTCAATCATGGCTGATAAGTTTCTCAACCCCATTCTCCCACCTTTTCCCCATAACCTTTGATCAAGAACCTATCTACTTCTGTCCTAAATACACTCAATGACCCAACCTCCACAGCCCTCTGTGGCAATGAATTCCATAGATTCACCACCCTCTGGCTGAAGAAGTTCCTCCTCATCTCAGTTCTAAAGGATTGTCCCTTTATTCTGAGGCTGTACCCTTGGATCCTAATCTCACCTACTAATGGAGACATCTTTCCCACGTCCATTCTCTCCAGGCCTTTCAGTAATCTGTATGGTTCAATGAGTGTGTCCCCCCCCCCACCCCCACATCCTTCTAAACTCCATCCAGTACATCCACCTGGGTCACCCTAGCATATGATTGAATAAAGGTGAACTACTGCTATAGGGTTCACTAAGGGGAGAACTGGTAACTGAACCTAAAGCAAATCTAATCCAGACCCAGGTATTTTGAGTTAAACAATAATGTCCACCTTGATGATCAAGAACAATTTCAAGTCTTATGTATTTAAGGCAGAAAATGTTTGAAATGCACAACATATTGACAGCACATTTAAAGCATTCTTTAACATTTCTCTTAAATTCAGGCAACTCACCCCCCCACCCCTGCACCCCCCCCCCCTCTCCCCAACTCGACCCTAATTGTAGCCTGTAGCCTTTTCTGTCTCCCTTCCCTTTCACACCTTCCACCACCCCAGGAGGAAAAATAAGTTGAAACCAGTTGAAGTCTGAAACTATACCTCCCATCTGAAAGGAAAGGAGAGTTCAAGAATAAGGAAAGGGCAGTGAAGAAAAAATGATAAGGAGCAGCAGAGGAAAGAAGAAAGAAACAGAAGGGCCAGCAGAGGGAGAATCAGCAACATAAAGACTTCAGAGTTGGGTAAGGAAGTGACAATTATTCTCTGTTTTACTGGACCCAATATCATGCGAGATTGACTGAGTGGTATTCAAATCAGAATGGCATACCTCATGTGCATTTGCATGAATTAAATTTCTGAGTTGCAAACCTATCACCAATATGATTTATGCAGGTAATTGAATTACAATTACACAGAGATTAATAGTAGGGACCAAAGGCAATTGCTTTTATCTTCCGACTGTTTAGCTGAAGGAAATTGCTGCTTATCCAAGCAGGATGTCAGACAAGCAGTCTTACAGTACAAAGGCAGCGAAGGAGTTAAGAGAGGTGCCGGAGAGTTAAGGATGGGTGTTATCAGCATGCATGTGGAACCTTACCCCATATCTACAAACAATTTTGGCCAAGAGACAGAATTAGCTGAAGAAAAGGCAGAGGCTATAAATTGATCCTTGGAACCTTTTGCAGCTGACAGCTAAGGGGTGGAAAACCATTGCGGAAGATATCTTGGTCGTGATCAGATCATATGATCAGTGAAAAACTCAAAAAAGCTGTTGAAAGAGGATGATTATAGTTGACCATGGTGACAGAGATTAAGGGCAATGCAGTTGAATACCTAGCATTCTTCAGCTTATTCTTATTTTCTTTTCCCCTTGGTTTAATCATTGCTTAATATCTGACAGAGTCATCTAGATTCGAAACGTTAGCTGTGTTCTCTCTCCACAGATGCGGTCAGACCTGCTAATATTTTCCAGCATTTTCTGTTTTTGTTTCAGATTCCAGCATCCACAGTAATTTGCTTTTAGCTTAACATCTGAAGTTGAGTTAGCTGGTTTGGAGCAGGTATTGTACCTATCACTGAGAAAAAATGATTAAAAGTACTCAAATGGAAAGATAAGGTTGCTGAAGTGGTTTCAGTATATATCGGTATCTTGTCCACTCATATGAATTCACATCCCGCATGCCAGTATGCTCAGTATTTCATATTAACCAGTACACCAGTGCTATCATCACAATCACTGTTTAAATGCAGTTTTTCAATAGAAAATGGGATCGGTTAATTGAAGTCATATGTAGCTAATTTTGAAATTTATTTGGCATTTCCATTCACTCCTTAAAACTATTGTTATTGAAAAAATCCTGGGGACAACTCATCTGCTTCTTTTTTGATACGACTAAGATTCTGATAACACTCTATGCCAATCTTTTACATGGTATAATTCTTCACCTCTACAGCCTGCTTGGAAGAATATTTAACACAACTCAAGTGATGTTTCCTATATGCACTACAATGCCTTTATTTTACTGATATTTTAATTTGATCATTGATACCAATATTTTACTATCTGTGTCCTTGAACTTGACCATTCCAATGCACCCTTGCCTGGCCTGCCATGTCTACTCTCAGTAAGGATGAAGTTATCCAAAAATGTCATCTTTAATCAAACTTATGCCAAGTCCCGTTCACCTGTCACGATTGTCCTTGCTGACCTAAACTAGCTTCTATAAAATCAATTTTAAAATTCCCATATAAATAAAGCAAAATAATGCAGATGTTGGAAATTAAAATAGAAAATGCTGGAAAAGCTCAGCGGGTCTGGCATCTGTGGGAAGAGAAACAGAGTTAACATTTTGAGTCCAACATGACTTCTTCAGAGCTCATTTTTGTCTTCAAGTCCCTCCAAAGCCTTGTTCTTCTCTACCTCTCTGATCTCCTTCAGTCCCACAACCAAAGGGCCTTTTCTGCACTGTATGACTCTATGATTTTATGGCCTCACTCGGACGAGACCGGAAATTCCCACCAGAGCTCAACAGAGATTTCTGTTGTTGGACCATTGCCCGCACCGACTCCGTGGCGAGGACTATTATTCAAGGATATGGGACAAGTGCATGAAAATGGGATTAGCGTGCCTTTAGTGGTAAATATTGTCAGTGCAGATTCGATGGGCAAAGGGCCTTTTCTGCACGACAACTCTCTTCCAGTCTAATCTCTTGAGCATCCCAGTTTCAATTTTTCTGCTATTGGTAGCTGTGTCTTCAATTGCTAAGCCCTTAATCTCTGAAATTCCCTCCTTAGATGCTTCTCTTCCTCTCTTTTCCTTCAGGATTCTCCTTAAAACATACTTCTTCGACCAACTACCCTTATATCTTTGTACATAGCTTGGTATTTTATAAGACCCCTCTGAAACACTTGCAATGTTTTGTTATGCTACATAAACATAACTTGCTGTTGCATTTACCTTACTGAAATTTCTTTAATTCAATTCACTCCAACATATGTATCTTTCCACAGATACATAAATTCCCACTCCCCAACTTGCATTGGTAATTAGAGTCTTTCAAGCTGAATTAAGATAACACTTTTTTAAAACCCTATTTTACTTTGCAGGTGAATTCATATTTAAATTTATCAGCATCCCTGTACATGGGCATGTAATGCAAAATATGCCTCCTGGTAATTCATGCACTGAAAAAATGTTCCTGATGGCACTTTCACATAACACAAACATTAGCCCAATGACACATTCACCCACCACCAAGATGCGCAATGATGAATTCATGCACACAGCACAAAGAAACTCCTAACAAGCTCTTCATGTATTGCAGAATGATACTTATTAGCCCTTGAACTTAATTTTTTTTCCACAACTTCTGCTTGTACTACAAGTGCAAAAACTAACGTATTAATATAATAACTAGTGAGTTAGCTTCAGGGATCAGGTTGTTCAAACCGACTATGATAGGCATTCCTTGTTTTCTATTGATTGTAGACTTATTTCCCAGGATTATCAAAGAGTATTAGAACAGTTTTAATATCCTAAATGGAAAACCTCACACTGAAGGGCTCTCTTACAAGAATTTATGAGGTACTGTCTCAATGTGAGCAGTGCTATTACCCTTGATCTGAAGCCATTTCACTATTATGTTCAGCATACAATTAAACATAAAAGGGGAAGTTCCAAACATGGTTTCTCAATGCTACAAAGTGACAACCATCTTATCAGCAAATTTCTCCATTCAATATACAACCTGTAATCTGATACTTTTATCTATTTGGGAATTATTTAACACACCTGACTATATTGAATGTGAAATATAATCGAATAACTAATGGAAAGTTAACACAGCAACTCTCAAAGTGTAAGTTTCCCTATTTCATTAACTACTGTCATTAAACTAGTAAACTTTTCATATGCTTTCCCTAACTAACTGACTTACACACTTTCATATTTTACACAGATACAGGACAACAGCTGGAAGGGGGCCCATTTCATTCCACAATTATATCCTCAAATTCGATTCATTCAACCTGTCCGTGTGTAGGTAAAGTGATTTTGATAGGCAGTTTCTTATTATCATCATTATATGACAACGCAGATAAATCACTGTGTAATCATTTTAAGCTAATAATTCTTTTTTTGATATTCCGATAAACACAATGTTAATATATTAGGAGGGCTGTCTGAACAGTTTTCATGAGTTAATACTTTAAAAGGTAAACTTCATGCATTCCAGCTGCACCAGAACCTTATGGCTGCCCTGATGATCTTTCTAATATGTTAGCACCACACTCTTCTCTGTAACAGTCTACCAGGAACAGGGAGAGGTATTTGAGCCTGGCTCACAAACTACAGTAAAATTAAGAGTTCTAGTGAATGAAAGGAAATAATTGATTTGTTCTCTACACCGTAAACACTAACTTCTGAATTTTAGAGAAACAAATACCTAGATTATTGAACAGCAAGTTGGGAATGAAACTCTATAAACATGGGGATGGACTCGAAGTCATTTAAAAAAAAATCTATACTGCTATTGTTTTATTCTGATTGATAAAAACCATTGAGTTTCTGCAACACGTCATTTAGCTGCAAGGATGCGTCCAAAGATGCACCTCTTTAAGTATGAGCTCCTTCAGTGTTCTCATTGCTACTTGAGTACTGCAGGTTAACCCTAGTGTCCAATACTGTTCCCGAGCGACTTACATCCTTAAAAGTATCACCAACTTCCCGTTCAGTTTTACAATTAGCACATTTTACCCTCAATTTAGTCGAGTACTGTTTAGGAACCGCCGATTATGGAGAAGCGTGTGTTTTTCAGATAAACAATTCCGTGACTAAAAAGTAAAGCGAGAGATCCCCTCCTCCCCCCCGATATTTCTCACAAACCTTGTCTACAAATGAAGCAATGACCCCCCCGCGGTGTGTGCAGGGTTCAAAGCAATCTCGTCAATCCGGTAAAGCTCGGCAAAAAGCAGCAGCAGCATCGAAATGGGGGGGAGGGGGGGGGGGGGGGAATGAAATGAATTAAATAAATCACTGTCTTTGGAACGACAATCTTCCCAACAAATAAAACAATGAACGTTAGGTTTCACCTTTAATTTAGTATTAGGGTAGCGCAGTGACTTCCTCGGTGCGGTATTGTTAGACAGTGCGGCTTGACTAAGATCCTCCAACACTTCGATGATATCGTCAAGCACGCACCTCTTGTCGCTGTTCCGCAACATACAAATATGAGAGAAAGAATAACTGAAGCCCGAGCCGTTGACTCGCATCTCCAGCACGGCTCTGTGCATCTGCAAAATCTGATCCGCTCTCTCCAAGATATCAGCCCCCGATAGGGAGGTAAGTACCACCCGGCCGTATCTGCCCGGGGTATGCAGGTCCGAGTACAGGTTGTTCTTGGACTGGTTGATGGAGAAAAGACTGTTCACCAGGGTCCTCTCGATCTTGGCCAGGCTGTGCTTGGGCGCCACCAGCAACTCCAGGTCAGTTTCCCGCTGAAATTTATTAAGGAAGGTCGCCCCGAACAGAATGGACAGGACGGAGGGGACTGTCAGGAAAAAGACGGGATGCCTGCTCACGAATAATCCCAACCAGTAGAAACATCCCTTCAGCCCTGAGTGCACGACTTGTGGCAGCATCCTCCTCCAGCTCTTGCAGATCCCCCAGCCCTGGATCTTCCTTCCTGTAAAGCTCATCTGACATCTGGCTTTGCCCCGTTTACATGTTATTCCACACCAATCCCTTTTGGGTCTTACCCTGGAAACACTGCAGCAATTTGCAGCAGACGGCCAACTATTGATCATTCAGGGCTTTTTCTCTCTCTCTCTGCTAAAGGCCAGCCCTCGTTTCGCCATTGAGCGGTAATAGTTGTATTATTTTCACCGCATCGCCCTCCATACATATGTGCATTAGGGAGCAGTATAGGACTGTTGGAAGTGCTCTATAGGCGTACTCTAATTTATCGACCTACTGGAACCAAGTGTGTGGTTCTGAATGGGGGAGGACGCCGGATGTCTATTTATAGAGCCTTGCACACACTACACTGGATCCCGACTGAATGGAGCACAGGCTCTGGACTAGAATCGTTCAAATGACGGGCAAGGATTTTGCTGCAATTTACTGAAGTCTGCTTCAAAATTGCACAAGTTGCAGTTTGTATCCTCCCTCCCTCTCCCCTCTCCCCCCGTGTGCTGTTGCGGGGCCTCGGGGAAGTCTTATTCAGTGTTTGATTTTATATTCTTATTCGAATCTTTGAAGCCGATAGAAAACGAAGCACCTTCTGATTGTCTTATCCGGCATCATCGGGTGTCCGCAATCGGGAATCAGAGGATTGAGAGAGAGAGAGATCGCTTTGAGTTCAGTCTCTCTCTATCACTCTCTCTCTCTCTATTGTATGAGTGGTTTAACCCGATAGGCAGAGGGCTTTTTTTTTAGTTACAGTATTTCCTACAGCCTGTTTATTTATAACTAAGCACAGTATGTGTCTAAAATTATGCATGATTCCACGGGAACTGAGGAATCTCTTTTTATATTTTCTGTGTATTGCTGACTTTTCAATTGCCCTCGAATGAAATACAGATTTCAGAAATAAAAGTAAACGGTCTCAATGATCTGAACAAATGGATAAAATGATTTAAATCCACTATCCAGGCTGACATGAGAGAGATGTTTTTAACTTGTTAATCCCTGTATTGTTAACTTTTCAATCACCTTTGCTGATATGTTTAAGGGGATTGAGTGAGGCTGGAATCAAGATAAGCTTCAAAGCTTTCCCCTGCCTGAAACCCCTCATTGGCTCAAAATCTTTCTCAGATTCTGGCCTTCACTCCCAATGTGAAATGTCTGGCAGCGGAGAGGCCGCATTTCCAACAGGACATGGGCACCAGCTCCAGTTCACTGCCCACATGTGTTATGATGGGGAATTTCAGAGGGAGTTTGGTGTGGGTGAAAGTTGGCCACCTCAAACAAGGCAGGTTGGCTCGCTCAGATCCTGAGTGCCCAGTGATTTGAATTCTAACAAGATCCCAGTATCTATGACAACGTGAGGGGAATGCAGCTGGGTCCCAACAGGATTTCTAGGCTAGTGCCCTGGCCTGGAAAGCCACAGAGCAGAGATAGAGGTTGGAGGATCTGTATCAAGGAGTGGAAGCAAATGTCTTAAAATTACCCAAATGTAAAGAGCAAATTAAGGTAGCACAGAGTGGGGAAAGAGCAGGGAAATGGAACCAAATTGATAGATTATTTGGAGAACCAGTAGGAGCAAGGTGGGCCGAGTGGCTTTGTGCTGTAAAATCCTGTGATTGCACAAGTCTACGAAACATACCTTGGGCTCCATGTGTGCCACCAGATCAAGGGGATTAAGCTATTGTGTTGGATGATCATAATGAATGGTGGAGCAGGCTCAAAGAGCCTCCCATTTTCTATGTTTTTAAGTTATTGCAGAAGTGAACTGAGGATTGAGCATTAAGCCACAATATAGCAACGGAAGAATGGATATGGGTGCCAATGCAATTCCTCAAAACTACCATCTACTGCAGTATGTGAGAGGGCCAGCTGATGCTAATACATTGGGCATGCAACACCCAACAATTTATTTACAAATTTGATTTTACCTGGCTAATGGGAGGGCTAC
The DNA here is from genome assembly GCF_964213995.1 of Mustelus asterias. Lineage (NCBI taxonomy): Eukaryota > Metazoa > Chordata > Chondrichthyes > Carcharhiniformes > Triakidae > Mustelus > Mustelus asterias. The sequence continues at coordinate 80,002,903 of NC_135805.1, forward strand.
ATAAGCTTGTGGCTCTCTGCATTCAGACAATCTCCGAGCAATTTGGGAAGGTACAGAGAACTCAGTGACATACGTGTTTGATGGAAACACTGGGTAATGAACTTTTGGAAATATGCAAGCTAATATAACAGTTACTGCTCACAACAAGTTGTGACAAATTTCAGCCCTCCCAAAAGCAAAAATATGGATGAAGCACTTGTGTGACATATATGTTTCAGAATGGGTATGTACAGAAGCTGCCAGATCTCCGGACATACCCTATCCTGGAAAATAACTCAATCCAGACATCGCCATCCAGACAAACCCAGCTGATGCCAGGAAGATAAGAGAGAATCAATACCGACCACAGTCACAAGCTTTCAACAATTTCTTTCTATTTGGACACTAAATCCCCAAAACCTCTCATGGGGTAATAACCCAACCCCGAGAGTCCCTCTCCTATTACCAAATTACCCAAAGCAACAGCAAAACCTGTATTTATATCGCACCTTTGATATAATGTCCAAAGGTGCTTCGCAGGAACGTTGTCAAACAAAATTTGACATTGAGCCACATTAGAAGATATTAAGATTGATGGTTAAAGAGGTAGTGTATGAGGAGCATCTTAAAGGAGGAAAGAAGCATAGAAAGGAGGGCAGATTCAGCAACATAGGAAAAGGAGTAGGACTTTCAACTCCTTAAATCTGTTCCACCATTCATTAAGATCATCACTGATCTGCAACCTGACTCCAACCTAACTTGTTATATTATTCATTCGTGGAACATGGGCATCGCTGGCTGGCCAGCATTCATTGCCCATCCCTAGTTGCCTGAGGGCAGTTGAGAGTGGCTTTGGAGTCACATGTCGGCCAGACCAGGAAAGGGCATAGAATCATAGAGTCATAGAAGTTTACAGCATGGAAATAGGCCCTTCAGCCCAGCTTGTCCATGACGCCCTTTTTTTAACCCCTAAGCTCATCCCAATTGCCCGCATTTGGCCCATATCCCTCTATACCCATCTTACCCATGTAACTATCTAAACGCTTTTTAATAGACAGAATTGTACCTGCCTCTACTACTACCTCTGGCAGCTAATTCCAGACACTCACCACCCTCTGTGTGAAAAAATTGCCCCTCTGGACTCTTTTGTATCTCTCTCTTCCCACCTTAAACCTATGCCCTCTAGTTTTAGACTCCCCTACCTTTGGGAAAATATATTGACTATCTAGCTGATCTATGCCCCTCATTATTTTATAGGCCTCTGTAAAATCACCCCTGAGCCTCCTACGCTCCAGAGAAAAAAGTCCCAGTCTTTCCAGCCTCTCCTTATAACTCAAACCATCAAGTACCAGTAGCATCCTAGTAAATCTTTTCTGCACTCTTTCTAGTTTAATAATATCCTTTTTATAATAGGGTGACCAGAACTGTACACAGTATTCCAAGTGTGGCCTTACCAATGTCTTGTACAACTTCAACAAGACGTCCCAACTCCTGTATTCAATGTTCTGACCAATGAAACCAAGCATGCCAAATGCCTTCTTCACCATTCTGTCCACCTGTGACTCCACTTTCAAGGAGCTATGAACCTGTACCCCTAGATCTCTTTGTTCCCTAACTCTCCCCAACGCCCTACCATTAACTGACTAAGTCCTGCCCTGGTTCGATCGACCAAAATGCATCACCTCGCATTTATCTAGATTAAACTCCATCTGCCATTCGTCAGCCCACTGGCCCAATTGATCAAGATCCTGTTGTAATCCTAGATAACTTTCTTCACTGTCCACAATGCCACCAATCTTGGTGTCATCTGCAAACTTACTAACTATGCCTACTAAATTCTCATCCAAATCATTAATATAAATGACAAATAACAGTGGACCCAGCACCAATCCCTGAGGCACACCACTGGTCACAGACCTCCAGTTTGAAAAACAACCCTCTAAACCACCCTGTGTCTTCTGTCATCAAGCCAATTTTGTATCCATTTGGCTACATCACTCTGGATTCCGTGAGATTTAACCTTATGCAACAACCTACTATGCGGTACCTTGTCAAAGGCCTTGCTAAAGTCCATGTAGGCAACATCAACTGCACTGCCCTCATTTACCTTCTTGGTTACCCCTTCAAAAGACTCAATCAAATTTGTGAGACATGATTTTCCATTCACAAAGCCATGATGACTGTCCCTAATCAGTCCTTGCGTCTCTAAATGCCTGTAGATCCAGTCTCTCAAAATACCTTCTAAAAACTTGTCCACTACAGATGTGTAGTAGATTAACTTCCCTAAAGGACTTTAGTGAACCAGATGGGTTTTCCTGACAAGCAGCAATGGTTTCATGGACATCAGTAGATTCTTAATTCCAATTTTATTTTTGATTGAATTCAAGTTCCACCATCTGCTGAGGCAGGATTCAAACCCAGGTCCCCAGAACATTAGCCGAATTTCTGGATTAATAGTCTAGTGATAATACCACTAGGCCATCACCTCCCCCTTTGCCCCATATGCCTTTATACCTTTGGATATTAAAAACCTCACAATCTTAGATTTAAAATTCAGGATCAATTGCAGTTTGTGGAAGAGGGTTCCAATATTCTATCATCCTTTGTTTGCAGAACTGTTTCCTATTTTCTCTCCTGAAAGATCTAACTCTAATTTTTAGACCATAGCCCCTAGTCCTTGACTCCTCAACCAGTGCAAATAGTTTTCTCTACCTACTCTTTATGGAGAGTTTGAATCATGATGCTAATGGTGGAGCAATTAAAACCAAAGTTACGCAAAAGGCCAGTATTGAAGCACTGCAGATATCTTGGAGGATTGTGAGGTTGGAAGAGATTACAGACATAGGGAGGGGTGAGGTGACTAAGGGATCTGAAAACAAGGATGAGAATTTTGAAGTCAAGAACTCTGTTTCATCCTTAGTGGAAGCTGGACACAGCAGCCCAGATTTTTGGGGAGTCATGGAAGCTCTGGAGACCTTTTAAAATAACATGTGAGATCTGGATATGGAGATCCCAACCCCATTTCTGATTGATCCTCTTTTTGCTGGTAGGGGAAAGGGGTTGAGGTGAGACTCACACATGAGGAAATCCTGAACTCAGCTGGGCCATTTGAACACAGTGCTGAGTTAAACAGACTCAATTTTGACCGTAGCAAGGGTCTTAACCCACAGTATGCGGGATAGAAATGTTTAGAATAGACATAAATGCTTTTGGAAGGTGAATAGGCCTGAAGAACTGTTAATCTGTGAAGTTATTTAAGTCCCCAGCCCTTTAAATAAACAGACTGCCTGCGCTAGTGAGAGGTGGGAAAATACTCTATTCTGGAAGTTGCAATAGCTCTTTGTTGACATTACCTTAAGAGTTCTTTATGAATGCTTGGCTACTTACAAAAAACTATCATTATCTCAGCAGAGGTTCTAAGTTTACAGCTCAAGGATGTTATTAAAGGATTACTTGTCTTTGATATTGGGTTATGGATAGGAATTTGCTTTTGTAAGGGCTTAAACAATTATGGAGATGTAAATGTTTTGAATGCACTTTCATGAATGGGAATTTTTATATATAGTGAAGGCGACAGTAGATATTTAGACCTTTATTTTATTTTATCCCAACATGGCTCCTGAGGTCTGCCCTTGGTGGCTACTGGGTGAGTTGGCATAGAGTGTGTAAGGGCCAAGGCTGCTGGGTGAGTTGGTATGAGTTGGCATTAAGTTGACATGAAGAGTACCAAGGGCCATGGGGTTTATGGGGCGCATGAGCTGGGATGGATAGGGCATGGAAAATGTGGAAGTGAGAGAGGTGTGAGGGATGAGGGCTCAAGGGCCTAAAATGTATGCAAACAACAGAGACAAAGTTCAAGAGAATCCAGGCAGGCCTTTTAAACAGTTTGTCTCAGCACTTGAAAACCCTTGTGGCTGTCTCCTGGGGCAGGGGGCAGGCCTGACTCCATCCTCCATCCCCCCAGAATGAAGATCCTGCTATTGGGGGGCAGTTTCTCCTGGGATAGATGCAGTAAGCTGGGAAATTTCCTGACTTGTGCCAACCACCTTAGGTGTAAAAATATGAGCCTATGTTTTTGGATATTGTTGTCGAGGGATGCATAGTGATAAGAAACAGGAGGGGACAAAGGATATATCTTTGGGGAACAGCAGAGGTATTGATGCTGGAGGGGAAGAGAAGCCATTGCAGATTATTTTCAGGATAATGTTTAGATAACTAAATTGCGCACAATTCCCAGAAGACACATAATTGCACCAACATGCTTTATATATTTTGATGATTTTCCTATCCTGAACTATTCTTCGAACTATTTCCTCAAAATGATAACTAAGTTAAAATTGGTGGAATCATATATGCAAAATATTAGCTTGGCTAAGTGCTAATGTTCACCTCTGGATCAGAAGGTATGGGTTCAAGCCAAACTCCAGAGACATTAGCACATAACATAGGTTGATGTTTCAGTGTTGCACCATTGTAGGTGTGGTCTTTCAGATGTTAGGGGCATTGATACTGTTCTCTGTGACCAGGATTAAGAATCCCGAAGGTTGTGTTGCCTGCCTGGTGCTCGGGTTCGGGATGCAACCCTTAGGGAGCTGTGACCACAATATGATAGAACTTACCCTGCAGTTTGAGAGGGAGAAGCCGGAATCCGATGTAATGGTATTACAATTAAATAAAGGTAACTACGAAGACATGAGGGAGGAGCTGGCCAGAGTTGATTGGAAAGGGAACCTAACGGAGAAGACAGTGGAACAGCAATGGCAGGAGTTTTGGGGGGTTATTCGGGAGGCACAACAGAAATTCATCCCAAGGAGGAGGAAACATACTTAAGGGGAGGACGAGGCATCCATGGCTGACGAGGGAAGACAAGGACAGCATAAAAGCAAAAGAAAACGCATACAAAGTGGCGAGGATTAGTGGGAAGCCAGAGGATTGGGAAGCCTTTAAAAGTGAGCAGAGGACAACTAAAAAAGCAACAAAGGGGAGAAGATGAAATATGAGTGTAAGCTAGCTAGTAATATAAAAGAAGATAAGAAGAGCTTTTTCAATATATGAAAGGTAGGAGAGAGGCAAAAATAGACATTGGACCACTGGAAACTGAGGTTGGAGAAGTAATAGTAGGAAACAAAGAAATGGCAGAGGAACTGAATAGTTACTTTGCATCAGTCTTCACGGTGGAAGACACCAGTGGGACGCCAGAGCTCCAGGAGAATCAGGGGGTAGAGATGAGTGCAGTAGCCATCACTAAGGAGAAGGTTCTGGGAAAACTGAAAGGTCTGAAGATGGATAAATCACCTGGATCGGATGGACTACATCCCCGGGTTCTAAAAGAGATAGCTGAGGAAATTGTGGAGGCATTGGTGGTGATCTTTCAGGAATCACTGGAAGCAGGGAGGGTACCAGAGGACTGGAAAGTAGCTAATGTAACACCACTGTTTAAGAAGGGAGGGAGGCAGCAGACATGAAATTATAGGCCGGTCAACCTGACTTCTGTCATTGGCAAGATTTTAGAGTCCATTATTAAAGATGAGATCGTGGAGTACAGTAAGTGCATGATAAAATAGGACTGAGTCAGCACGGCTTCGTCAAGGGGAGGTCATGTTTGACAAATCTGTTAGAGTTCTTTGAGGAGGTAACAAGGAAGTTATATAAAGGAGAACTAGTGGACATGATTTATTTAGAGTTCTAGAAGGCCTTTGACAAGGTGCTGCATAGGAGGCTGTTAAATAAGTTAAGAGCCTATGGTGTTAAAAGTAAGATCCTGGCATGGATAGAGGATTGGCTGACTGGCAGAAGGCAGAGAGTAGGGATAAAGGGGTCCTTATCAGGGTGGTAGCTGGTGTCTAGTGGTGTGCCTCAGGGGTCGATGCTGGGACCACAACTTTTCACAATATACAATTGGGAAGAAGAACTGAAGGCACTGTTGCTAAGTTTGCAGATGATATAAAGATATGTAGAGGGACAGGTAGTATTGAGGAAGCAGGGGGGATGCAGAAGGACTTGGACAGATTAGGAGAGTGGGCAAAGAAGTGGCAGATGGAATACAATGTGGAAAAGTGTGAGGTTATGCACTTTGGAAGGAGGAATGGAGGCATAGACTATTTTCTAAATGGGGAAATGCTTAGTAAATAGGTAGGAGAAGGGACGGGGATTTAAAACAGGAATTTCGGGAGCTGGGCTGGAAGCTGAGAGCAAAGACAAAACATGTGGTCATCTCTGGTACGCTACCGGTGCCACGTGATAGCGAGTTGAGGAACAGGGAGAGAGTGCACTTAAACATGTGGTTGCAGGGATGGTGCAGGAGTGAGGGTTTCAGATACGTGGATAATTGGAACACGTTCTGGGGAAGGTGGGACCTCTACAAACAGGACGGGGTGCACCTGAACCAGAGGGGCACCAATATCCTGGGAGGGAAATTTGCTACGGCTCTTCAGGGGGATTTAAACTAATTTGTCAGGGGAGTGGGAAAAGGAGTTGTAGTCCGGAAGTCAGTGTTGAGGGTGGTGAGGTATTGGGGAAGGTATCAAGGTCAAGGGTGGGTACCGGTAGACAGGAAGGTGGGTTGAAGTGTGTCTACTTCAATGCAAGGAGCATCCGGAACAAGGTGGATGAACTTGGGGCGTGGATTGCTACTTGGGACTACGATGTTGTGGCCATTACGGAGACGTGGGTAGAACAAGGACAGGAATGGTTGTTGGACGTTCCGGGGTATAGATGTTTCAGTAAGTGTAGGGAAGCTGGTAAAAGAGGTGGAGGAGTAGCATTGTTAATCAAGGATAGTTTAACGGCTGCGGAAAAGCACTTTGAGGGGGATATGCACACTGAGGTAATATGGGCTGCAGTTAGAAACAGGAAAGGAGCGGTCACGTTGTTAGGAGTTTACTATAGGCCCCCAAATAGTAATAGAGATGTGGAGGAAGAAATTGCTAAGCAGATTATGGATACGTGTGGGGGTCACAGGGTAGTTGTCATGGGGGACTTTAACTTTCCAAATATTGATTGGAACCTTTGTAGGTCGAATAGTTTGGATGGGGCACTTTTTGTGCAGTGTGTGCAGGAGGGTTTCCTGACACAATATGTGGATAGGCCGACAAGGGGTGAGGCCACATTGGATTTGGTACTGGGAAATGAACCGGGCCAAGTGTTAGATTTGGTTGTGGGAGAGAACTTTGGAGATAGTGACCACAATTCGGTGTCTTTTGTTATTGCAATGGAGAGGGATAGGGCCGGACGGCAGGGCAAGGCTTACAATTGGGGGAGAGGTAATTATGATGCGATTAGGCAAGAATTAGGGGGCATAAGATGGGAACAGAAACTGTCAGGGAAAGGCACTGATGAAAAGTGGAACTTTTTCAAGGAACAAATACTGGGTGTCCTTGATAGGTATGTCCCTGTCAGGCAGGGAGGAAATGGCCGAGTGAGGGAACCGTGGTTCACAAAAGAGGTGGAATGTCTTGTGAAAAGGAAGAGGGAAGCTTATGTAGGGATGAGGAAACAAGGTTCAGATGGCTCGATTGAGGGTTACAAGTTAGCAAGGAATGAGCTGAAAAAGGGGCTGAGGAGAGCTAGGAGGGGACATGAGAAGTCCTTGGCGGGTCGGATCAAGGAAAACCCCAAGGCTTTTTACTCTTATGTGAGGAATAAAAGAATGACCAGGGTGAGGTTAGGGCCGGTCAAGGACAGTGGTGGGAACTTGTGTATGGAATCAGTAGAGATAGGCGAGGTGATGAATGAATACTTTTCTTCAGTGTTCACCAAGGAGAGGGGCCATGTTTTTCAGGAAGAGAAGGTGTTACAGGCTAATAGGCTGGAGGAAATAGATGTTCGGAGGGAGGATGTATTGGCAGTTTTGAATAAACTGAAGGTCGATAAGTCCCCTGGGCCTGATGAAATGTATCCTAGGATTCTTTGGGAGGCGAGGGATGAGATTGCAGAGCCTTTGACTTTGATCTTTGGGTCCTCGCTGTCCACGGGGATGGTGCCGGAGGACTGGAGAGTGGCAAATGCTGTTCCTCTGTTTAAGAAAGGGAATAGAAATGACCCTGGTAATTATAGACCGGTTAGTCTGACTTCGGTGGTTGGTAAATTGATGGAAAAGGTCCTTAGGGATGGGATTTACGACCATTTAGAAAGATGCGGATTAATCCGGGATAGTCAGCACGGATTTGTGAAGGGCAAATCGTGCCTCACAAATTTGATAGAATTTTTTGAGGAGGTAACTAGGTGTGTTGATGAAGGTAGGGCGGTTGATGTCATATACATGGATTTTAGTAAGGCGTTTGATAAGGTCCCCCATGGTCGGCTTATGATGAAAGTAAGGAGGTGTGGGATAGAGGGAAAGTTGGCCGATTGGATAGGTAACTGGCTATCTGATCGAAGACAGAGGGTGGTGGTGGATGGAAAATTTTCGGACTGGAGGCAGGTTGCTAGCGGAGTGCCGCAGGGATCGGTGCTTGGTCCTCTGCTCTTTGTGATTTTTATTAATGACTTAGAGGAGGGGGCTGAAGGGTGGATCAGTAAATTTGCTGATGACACCAAGATTGGTGGAGTAGTGGATGAGGTGGAGGGCTGTTGTAGGCTGCAAAGAGACATAGATAGGATGCAAAGCTGGGCTGAAAAATGGCAAATGGAGTTTAACCCTGATAAATGTGAGGTGATTCATTTTGGTAGGACAAATTTAAATGTGGATTACAGGGTCAAAGGTAGGGTTCTGAAGACTGTGGAGGAACAGAGAGATCTTGGGGTCCATATCCACAGATCTCTAAAGGTTGCCACTCAAGTGGATAGAGCTGTGAAGAAGGCATATAGTGTGTTAGCTTTTATTAACAGGGGGTTGGAGTTTAAGAGCCGTGGGGTTATGCTGCAACTGTACAGGACCTTGGTGAGACCGCATTTGGAATATTGCGTGCAGTTCTGGTCACCTCACTATAAGAAGGATGTGGAAGCGCTGGAGAGAGTGCAGAGGAGATTTACCAGGATGCTGCCTGGTTTGGAGGGTAGGTCTTATGAGGAAAGGTTGAGGGAGCTAGGGCTGTTCTCTCTGGAGCGGAGGAGGCTGAGGGGAGACTTAATAGAGGTTTATAAAATGATGAAGGGGATAGATAGAGTGAACGTTCAAAGACTATTTCCTCGGGTGGATGGAGCTATTACAAGGGGGCATAACTATAGGGTTCATGGTGGGAGATATAGGAAGGATATCAGAGGTAGGTTCTTCACGCAGAGAGTGGTTGGGGTGTGGAATGGACTGCCTGCAGTGATAGTGGAGTCAGACACTTTAGGAACATTTAAGCGGTTATTGGATAGGCACATGGAGCACACCAGGATGGTAGGGAGTGGGATAGCTTGATCTTGGTTTCAGATGAAGGTCGGCACAACATCGTGGGCCGAAGGGCCTGTTCTGTGCTGTACTGTTCTATGTTCTATGTTCTAAATCAGCAGCACAAAGGGACTTGGGAGTCCTTGTTCAAGATTCTCTTAACGTTAAAGTGCAGGTTCAGTTGGCAGTTAGGAAGGCAAATGCAATGTTAGCATTTATGTCAAGAGGGTTAGAATACAAGAGCAGGGATGTACTTCTGAAGCTATATAAGGCTCTGGTCAGACCCCATTTGAAGTATTGTGAGCAGTTTTGGGCCCCGTATCTAAGGAAGGATGTGCTGGCTTTGGAAAGGGTCCAGAGGAGGTTCACAAGAATGATCCCTGGAATGGACAACTTGTTGTATGCGGAATGATTGAGGACTCTGGGTCTGTACTCGTTGGAGTTTAGAAGGATGAGGGGGGATCTTATTGAAACTTACAGGATACTGTGCGGCCTGGATAGAGTGAACATGGAGAGGATGTTTCCATTAGTAGGAAAAACTAGAACCAGAGGGCATACCTCAGGCTAAAGGGATGATCCTTTAAAACAGAGATGAGGAGGAATTTCTTCAACCAGAAAGTGGTGAATCTGTGGAACTCTTTGCTGCAGAAGGCTGTGGAGACCAGGTCATTGAGTGTCTTTAAGACAGAGATAGATAGGTTCTTGATTAATAAGGGGGTCAGGGGTTATGGGGAAAAGGCAGGAGAATGGGGATGAGAAAAATATCAGCCATGATTGAATGGCGGAGCAGACTCGATGGGCCGAGTGGCTTAATTCTGCTCCTATGTCTTATGGTCTTATGGAGACTATAAATCAAAGCCCTTTTTGCCCTCTGAAGTCCCTAATTTCGAATAATGGCAAATTAACAATATATTTTCATATAAAATGCTATATTTTATTGTATACATGAACAGGGGTAGGTCACTTAGCCCTTTGAGCCTGTGCCTCCATTTAGAGAGATCAGGGCTCAGTGACCTAACTCCTGATATCCACCTTTCCCCCATGAATTATCAGTTGCAGAAGAGAGCTCCAAAATTCTGCCACTCCTTGTGAGAAGAAATGTTTCCTAATTTCTTTCTGATAGACCTAACCCATCATTCTAGACTACTAAGCCAGTGGAAATCTACTATATCTGTCCTACATAATGCCTGAACTTTAGCAGTTAGTGACAAAAGATACAAAGAGCTCAGAACATAAATGTAGTTTTAAAAGCCAGGAAGGTACATTTTGGTAATAACTGGCTTTCCAAATACAAAGCGATCTCTGGAGTGATTTACTCTCAGTTCCCTTTACGCAGTGTAAATGCATCTAAGTGTATGATTGTCATTGGCTGTCCAAAATGTGAAGTGTTATACTTCCATGCTCCACATTTAAAAAAAAACACAAAACAATCAGATAATAATTAGAATCCTGAATTGTGAGATTTTAGCCTATGTATAAATGTAGATGACTGGATTTTTAAAACTATTCCCACCTTCCTAATGAGGTTAATTTGCTCAACTGTTCAACAAAGGCACACATTACAACCATGAAAATAACACTGGTTATCTTTATCTGTACAGAAGGAAACAAAATACCATCATAGAATCATAGAGTCATGGGGACAGCATGGTGGCACAGTGGTTAGCACTGCTGCCTCACAGCACCAGGGACCTGGGTTCAATTCTGACCTTGGGTCACTGTCTGTGTGGAGTTTGCACATTCTCCCCGTGTCTGCATGGGTTTCCTCCAGGTGTTCCGGTTTCCTTCCACAGTCCAAAGATGTGCGGGTTAGGTTGATTGGCCATGCTAAATTAACCCTAGTGTCAGGGGGATTAGCAGGGTAACTGCATGGGGTTACAGGAATAGGGCCTGGGTGGGTTGTGGTCGGTGCAGACTCAATGGGCCGAATGGCCTCCTCCTGAATTGTAGAGATTCTATGAATTGTGTCTGAAAGCTCGCTAATATCTCTGCAGTTCCTCTGAAAAAAACATCTGTCAGCGCCATCAGCACTGATCAACAGATGACAAACAACAAGTAGTTGTGATAATAAATAGTCTTTTCAGTTATGCCGAGATTTGATTAGCGTTTACTTGCTGTTTCAGAAATGTTAAATTAATTTTCCAAATAATGCTGCATATAGATAAAGTTGTTGGTCTAAAAATATTTTCACTTGAAAGAAATGAAAGTGTGGCACAATTTTCAAACTGATTCACACATTGCTATTTGTGTGCAAATCCAATAGGACCACACTCTGCAGGATTAACTGGGGCCAGATTATAGTATTTATATGGATATAGTTCTTTCCAAAATCCTACACAGAAGTTTACTTTTGACAAATAGAGTCACATTGGCTTTATCTGAGAAAGTTAAGCTTCGGAAGGGACACTTTGTGGGAGCCGAGTTGAGGGAATGTTACCGGTTGTGAAACTATGGGTGAGATTCTCCGGCCTTCCATCCGCGTGTTTCCCACCAGCGGGAGGTGGCGCATTGTTTGCTAGTGGCAGGATTCTCTGGTCCCTCCACTGTCAATGGAGATTCCCACTGATGTCACCCATGCTGGCGGGAAATGCATGAGTGGGGGTGCACTGTTGGCGGGACCTGAGAAGCCCGCTGCCATGAACGGCCGGAGAATTCATGCCTATATCTGATATTGGTATACCCGTAAGTAGAAACCCCCAACTCTTATATTATTCACCCTGGTGTATGTCATCAAAGTTAATTAAAAGAAAGATTTGTATTTATATAGTATCTTTCATAACTACCAGATATCTCAAAGTGCTTTACAGACAATGAAATATATTTGAAGTGTAGTCACTGTTATAATGTAGGATACCAACATCCGATTTGCGCAGAGAGAGGTTTGAGAAACAGCATTGTGTTAATATCCAAATAATCTGTTGTGATATTGACTAGGTCATAAATATAGTTTCCAGGGCTAAAACTGTAGAAACCATAGAATCCTTACAGTGCAGAAGAAGGCCATTCGGCCCATCAAGTCTGCACAGACTCTCCAACAGAGCTTCTTATCCTGGTCCAACCCCCATCCCACTCTATCCCTGTAACCCTGCATATTTACCATGGCCAATCCATCTAACCTGCATATCTTTGGACTGTGGGAGGAATCAGGAGCACTTGGAGGAAACCCATGCAGCCACAGTCGGAATCAAACCCAGGTCCCTGGTACTGTGAGGCAGCAGTGCTAACTACTTTGCCATTGTGCCACCCGCATAACTCACTTAGAAAGGCACAGATTGATCAGTGATAGTCAGCATGTTTTTGTTAGGGGAAGATTGTGTCTTACTAACTTAGACATTTTTGAGGAAGTAACAAAGAGGATTGATAAGGGTATTGGAGTGGATATTGTCTACATGTATTTCAGAAAGGAACTTGACAAGGTCCCACGTGGCAGATTGGTCAGAAAAGTGAGATCTCATGGGATACAGGTGAAGGTGGTAGGATGGATCCACAAATGACCCAGTGACAGGAAACAAAGAGTAATGGTTGATGGATGCTTTTATGAATGGAAAACGGTTTCCAGTGGCATTTCACAGGGCTCAGTGTTGGGGCCCTTGCTGCTTGTTGTATAAATTAATGACTTAGATGTAAATCTGGGAGGCATGATAGGGAAATTTGCAGATGACACAGAAATTGGCCATATAATTGATAATGAAGAGGATAGCTTTTGACTCCAGAATTATATAAATGGTTTGGTTGAGTGGACAGTGAAATATAAAAACATAGAAACTAGAAGGAGGAATAGACCATTCTGCCCTTCAAGCCTGCTCCACCATTCATCTTAATCATGGCTGATCAACAAATTCATTATCCTGATCCCGCCTTCCCCCATATCCCTTGATCCCTTTAGCCCCAAGAGCTATATCTAATTTCTTCTTGAAACCACACAACATTTTTGCCTCTACTACTTTCAGTGGTAGTAAATTCCACAGATTCACCATTCTTTGAGTGAAGAAATTTCTCCTCATCTCAGTCCTAAAAGAGTTACCCCTTATCCTCAAACCATGACCCCTCGTTCTGGCTGAAGGGCTTCTTTCCACATCATAACTCTTCTGTGGTTTCTAACTCCCCTGCTTTCCTTCAAAATAGCACCATGTACAGATTTATGGGGCATCAATTTAATGTCTACTTCTACTTTCAAAGAAGTAGATAATAAAACTTAGGGTAGACCACCATTATCGTTAATGACTTAACATTGGTGAGACAGCGCAGCACTCCCTCAGTACTGCACTGGAATGTCAGCCTTGATTTTTATGTTAAAGCTGTGGAGTGGGACTTGAATCCTGAACTTTATGCCTCAGAGACCATCGCACTACCAGCTGAACCATAGCTGACACTCCATTGGGTTAATCAAACTCTCATTCATTTCAGACAGCTGAAGGTTTTGCAGTGTAATTCCAAAGATGCAAAAATAATGATCAAATGCCAAAATGTGTCAGAGAACATGCGATCCTTTTACTTATAATCTTCATTGACAAGGAAAGAGTCCTTTGGGAACAATATGGCAGTTTGTTCAGAAGCCATTTGTAGCAATTTTATACTTTAATCCATAGAAAGTTTTTTCTTGGTGTATATGTTTGATTTAACAAGCTGAAAGATGTCAGTTTGCTTTAAGTGGAGGACAAAGCTCATTTGTGAGGAAATTATATTCACCTGGCCCAGATAAGCAGGTAGTTGTTAATATAGAAACTCGCCTTTATGCCAGGAGGCATTTAATCTCAAGAGAACTTCTATAATTACACTGAAATAAACATTCTAAAATAAGATAACAGTGCAAAATGCATATCTTCAAGAGAAATACATGTTAAATTATGTGCCAGTTTCTATTCCTATTCAGCAGCAGCTTTATAATATGTTTTAATTTCATTTCCACCCAAATGGTGCGTGAGCAGAGTCTGTGTTTGTCCTTGGGAAATAAATCCTCTTCTGCCGTTGGCTAACCTTTATGAGGAGCAAACTGCTCTTCAAAATGAGAAATTGCTGGCCAGCAAAATCTGCAGCTCCACTGCCTCACCAATGTTAAGTCATTGACAATAATGTGAGAGTCTATCTCAAGTTTTATTATTATCTACCTCTTTAAAAATATTGTGATTGAATGAAGCAATCTCACTCCACCGCCATAGCTACGAAGACTAAGTTCCTCTAGCACCCAGGGAAGTATGTTCAAAATAAGGGTGGGAGGGAACCCTTCAGAGGGCCAGGCTGGGGTGAGAGTGAAGGGAAGATGGGGAGAATGGAGGGGCAAAGTAGGAGAGTATGAGAGGGAGGGGTGAGAGAGTGTGAGGGGGAAGAAAGCGTGTGGAGTGGAGTGGAGGGGCAGGGGGATAGAGTGTGTGTGTGTGTGTGTGTGGTGGTGGTGGGGGTGGGGGGGGGGGGGTGGAGTTGTTGAGTGTGTGCTTTTGCATCCCAAAGTTAATGTCACAATGGCTGAGTGCTGACATGTACGTAACATTAACAAAAGGTTCAATATACCAGTTCTTTATGCAGAAGTCTTAATGGGCTGGGTTTTCACCACTGAGGTAGACGGTGTGAGTTGTGAAATTTCCCAACTTATCAGACCCAACTTGGTCAAAAGTAACTCAAATTGTGTCCTTTTCACTCCGGCAGGGAGAAGGATGGATGTGGGATGGAATTGGACCCGCCAAGCTCAGTAGCAGAGTGTAAGCAGCCACAAGGGTGGGTATGTGCCATGGCAGGCTGGGTAGAAGGCCTGTTTCAGTTCTCTGAGACTTCATGCTTGTAGTTTCAGAACCGTTTGGGCCTCTCAACCTTAAGTGTCACACCCTCTCCTTCATGCCCATCCCCCCTGCCAAATTCCAATGGCCCCTCATACTCTCCGTGTCAACTGAATGCCAACTCATGCCCCATCCTCCCCAACCTTCATACCAACTCAATGCCACACATGCCTTTACCCATCCCCCCATTGTCCCTCATATACTCCATGCCAACCCCAGAACCACTCCACCGGGGGGAGACCTCAGGAGCCATGTGGAAATGAAAAGATCATAGAATCACAGAATCCCTACAGTGCAGAAGGAGGCCATTTGGCCCATTAAGTCTGCACTGACTCTCCAACAGATTAGCCCATCCAGGCTGTATCCCCGTAACCCCATGTATTTATCCTGCTAATCCCTCTAACCTTGGGACACCAAGGGGCAATTTAGCATGGCCAATCCACCTAATCTGCACATCTTTGGAGTGTGGGAGGAAACTTTAGCATCCGGAGGAACCCCACGCAGAGACCGGGAGAACATGCAAACTCCACACAGACAGACACCCATGGTCAGAATTGAACCCGGGTCCCTGGCGCTGTGAGGCTGCAGTGCTAACCATTGTGACACTGTGCCATCCTTAATCAAACAATTTCACTCCTATAATCTCGATAGCAAAAAATCTCCCATTCATAGAACCCATTCAAAGCTTTTAAATCTCCTGAAGTGGTTAATCTGCTATAAAAACAATAAACTTCTAATCAGACCCCACAACAAAGATAACAGCCCTTTAATAGTCTCCTTGAACTGTCAACAAAACTCAAGCTTCTCTGCTGAGAAAATTGTAGCATTTGAAACTCAGTCAATCCTTCATAATGACATAATGATAACTCTTAGGGAAATGTCAACAAAGTAGTCTATTGAAACTGCATGACCGATGTTACTATTTTACCTACCTGCAGCAGATTTCCTATCAGTTGAAGTAGTCCAGCAGAGAGTATTTTTAACTCTCGATGACAGCTGTAGCCTGCATTTTTAAGTTTAAAGTCCCTTGCAACAACCAAAAAAGTATTTGTTTGAATTCAGCACTGAGTTCAAATGGCCCTGCTGAGTTTGTGTTTCCCACCAGTGTGAGTCACACCCCGTTCCCTGTTCCCGACCAACAAATATTGGATCTTTTGGGAATGGGTTAGACTTCCGCATCTGGCCCGCTATTTTTAAAGGTGGAATCTTCTTGACTCTGTTAAAATAAGGCCTAATGTATTCAAAATAATAGTTAAAATATAATTTGTCACAAATGATCTAGGTTAATAAGAAACTTTAAAGCGGCTGATCATTATTTATAAAGGTCAATTTATTTCCGACTAATCAACTGTTGTTTGCTAAATACTTAAATTTCTATTAATCATTCAATGTGACTCTACTCACATATCGACACACCACTGAGTGCAGTTGCGCTGTAATGCTTCACCTACTCAATCTGAAAATATTGACAAAACATAAATTAATATCATCCCCGTGCACACCATGATATATAACAAAGAACAAAGAACAAAGAACAATACAGCACAGGAACAGGCCCTTCGGCCCTCCAAGCCCGCGCCGCTCCCCGGTCCAGGATTGAATCCTGAATCCAGGATCCCCGCCCAATTTTCCAGCCTATCTACATCCTAATATCCTATCCACCGAGCTGTCCCTCACAGCTACGATGCTTTGTTCATCACAACCTATTAACTCACCCCCACCCCCCCATTCCAGACCATGTGATCTCCAGGGAGAGGCGAAAACCCAGAGTGAAAACCTCAGGGCCAATATGGGGAAAAAAAAAATCTGGGAAATTCCTCTCCGACCCCCTGTGGCGATCGAAACGAGTCCAGGAGATCACACTGGCCCTGATCAGAAAATGCTTCCCAACCCTATTCATTTCCACTTCTGCTTTACGAACACCATCTGAATTCCCTGCTCCCGAGACAGGTTCCCAAATATCCGCAGTCTCGCTCTGTACTGGCACCAGCAAGATGATCATAGAATGAAGCCTTGAAACGAGAAACAAAGAACAATTAGCCCGCGCCGCCCCCTGGCCCAAACTAGACCACTCTTTTGTATCCCTCCATTCCCCCACATGTACCACTCCATATGGTACATAATACTGACCAGATTAGGTGAATTCAAAACTGCCTGTGGAATTCTGCTAATGGTTCTATTGATATTTAAATAATGATTCAGTTAACATTCAGGTGTTGTGCACAATGTCCAATCTGCTTAAAAATTCTTTGGCACAACTTGGTGTATGTTGCTTATCCCCGAGCAAGGCTTGCACGATACCCATCAGGTAGCCGCATGATTGTCAGCTTAGCAACAACATTGCTCAAGAGCTCCAGTGACTCAGTGAGTGAATGGTCTATCTGATACAGAGACCCAGAAGTTTTGATGCAGAATTATTTGACCTTAGTAATGTAATGACTTCAATCAGGCCATTGAGGTTAGCCTATTGGAGTATGAAATCCCTGATTAAGAATCCAATCAGGGAGTCTTTGCCTTGTATTTAACCGGGAGTGTCAGTTCCTCTGACATCCCAGGAGATAGACTGCTAACTGATAGCACTCTGTGCACTGCTGTTAGAGTTTGTAAATAAAGGGATTTTGGTGAAGGGACTTCTGCCTCGCGGACTTATTACAAGTACGGACAATGGGTTTGAAACTACCATTGTCCTCAACGTATTGAGCTGAAATACTGCTGGGAATCTGAAATAAGAAGAGAAAATTCTGCAAATGTTCAGCAACACTCTGCAGCTGCAGTCAGATTGGCTGATGATTTCCAACATTTTCTGTTTTTATTATTGCCCACCGCCTCCCTGGCCCAGGGAGAGGGAAAGGGGGCAGGAGTTGCAGTTCCTGGTTGTAATCTAGAGAATGCTGTATGTAAGAAGATTGCTTGAAGCCTCTGCTGTGAGGTTGCCATGTGTGACAGAAACTGAAGAATTTCTGTCTACTTTGGTTTGGTGGTTTAGATTCAATTACAGTACTTTGAAGGGGTGGGGAAATGACTTGTGGTGAGGTCCTCAGTTGGGTGTAAGAGGCTCCTTAAGGAAACAGCTCCTCCCCCATTCCCCCCACCTGCCATCAACCTGCAGGGCTGGCTGGGAGGAGGGAGATCCTCTGCCTGGCCTCGGAGTCCAGCCTCTGATACTCTGAGACTGACTGGAAGGTACATTGAATAAAAGCAACAGAATAACCCAGATTCGTTTCCAAATGGTTAAACCGATTGATCCAAGTGTGTGGAAGCGACGCAACTCGGAGTCAACGACACAGAGAAAAGTTTGTCTTTACTGGAGAGCCTCTCCAAGACTTACCTGGATAGTCACATGAGCAGCCTGGGAATGGAGGGATACAAACGATTGGTCTAGTTGGACCAAGGAGCGGCACAGGCTTGGAGGGCCGAAGGGCCTGTTTCCTGTGCTGTACTGTTCTTTGTTCTTTGTTCTTGTTCTTTGTGAGTGCTGGCCGATGTCTCCCACCCTACTGCTGCCAAAAGATCTGCGTGTGACTCTCAAGAAAAAATGTAAAATAAGTAACTATTTGAGTGCTCCACCACCAAAGAAGCTTCAGCCCATGTCTCAGACCGGCTCAGTTATTCTCACTTCCCAAGTATGCTAGTCTAAATGATCATTGCTCAGCCCCGCGATGGTCTTTAGCAAAAGGTTAATAGGATCTCCAAGGAGGATCCACATTCCCTTCCCACCCCTTCCCCTATTTCAAACCAAACTCTGAGAAAGAAATCTTTCCATTCCTTTTTGTGATCTGTTTTTTAAAAAATAAAAGCCCACTGCAAAACTGTAAGGATGGAAATCAAATACAAATGGGAAATGCAAGCAGAATATGTTGGAATTGCACAGGGCAGGTTAACCTGAAACTGAGGAACAGTGCCTGAATTCAAACAGGAGTCCTGCCGCATATTCACCATCCGCCCCCCCCCCCGCCCCCCACCTTAAAGCGGCACAAGGAATGGAAGCTTCTCATTTGAGTTAATACAATCCGTGTTCACCTCTCGGAATTACAAGGCAGGGATTTTAACTTCTGTAAGGATGTGTCCACAAATTCAGAGAAAACAAATCGTTCTTATGGAACACACAGGGACAGTGGGAGGTAGGGTGCTTCTCAATTTTAATGTTATAGTGGTTGATATCCCCATGTTTCCCCCCATGTCAACTGCAGTGAATGTGCCTGTGCCCCATGTAGACCACAGCCCTCCCCGCCTTCAGGTCTACTGCACCATCACATATAGGGACTTCCCCCACCCCCCAACCCCCATGTGTCCATCGACACTACCCAATCTACAAGCTGCAGATCCATTGAATCTCTACAATGCAGAAAGAAGCCATTTGGCCCATCGAGTCTGCACCGACTGTCCAAAAGAGCATCCCATCCAGGCCCTCCTTCCCCTCCACACTATCCCCGTAACCCCATACATTTACCATGGCTAATCTATCTAATCCACATATCCTTGGACACGAAGGGGCAATTTAACATGGCCATTCCACTTAACCTGCACGTCTTTAGACAGTGGGAGGAAACCGCAGCACCTGAAGGAAATCTACACAGACACGGGGAGAATGTGCAAACTCCACACAGACAGTGACACAAGCCAGGAATCGAACCCAGGCCCCTGGCGCTGTGAGACTGTAGTACTAACCACTGTGCCACGCCACTGACAGTGGACTGAGATGCTCTGCCACTTCCTGGACTGGGACAAAGTATTTTCAAACTCAAATCTCTACTTAAGTGCTTCTTAAGTTGGCTGTCTTGCCATTCTGTCTAGAACTCCCTTGAGACTGCTGCCTTTGACTCTATACTATCTGGCCATAAGATTTCTTTGCTCCCAGTCTCTCCACCCAACCCTGAACCCTCAGCCATGTATCTGAGCTCAATATTCCCCAAGTTTCCTTCCCCCACCCTTCAGTCAAGCCTTTGCCCTCTTACTCCTTCCCTGGTCATTGTCTTGTCTCCCCCCACACTAGTCAAACGTTTAACCCTTGGCACATTAGAACCCACCCCATCTTCCTGCTTGTCTGGTAAATTGAGCTTTGCTTGAACTAGCCCAACAACTTATATAACTTTGGTATTATTTATGCTGGTGCAGAAATGACCTAAATCAAGATATTAATATTTATTTAGTAATATGAGCCTCTGTATTGCTTACCAAACAAATTTGTTTTAACAGCACAACCTCTTCCCCTTAGTTAATTATAGAGGTTAGCATCTTTATGTAAAGATGTTTAATGACAAGAGTCTATTCAGATCTCCTTGCTCCACATGTGTTGTTACTTATTAATTATACAATGCTGGTTTTTATGCTGATGTATGTAGAAAAAAATGTATTTAGAAAACTTGTCCAAAGGACACTGGTGCTCTCTTGCTTTGGAATTTAATCTAAATTTCAATGATTGCAGGAAGAATATTCATTTATCTTCAAAGCCAGGAAATATAACCACCAATTCTACTGATACCTCTGTAAGTTTATTCAATGTGTTATTCAAGGTAGGAAAGTTTCAGTGTAATCCCCTGTCTGATTTTAGTTGGGACTGTGCAACTACTGTCAGCATTCTAACTCCGATGACTATCCAGTCATTCCCAGAGCTTGTTAAAAACAAAACTGAGGTCCACAATGAGGCCTCTGTAGTTGAAAGGCTTGGCTCACTAACCATTAAGGTACCCACATGTATTACACATACTTGAGCGAAACACAAATGACAGCCA
Source organism: Mustelus asterias (assembly GCF_964213995.1). Classification (NCBI taxonomy): domain Eukaryota; kingdom Metazoa; phylum Chordata; class Chondrichthyes; order Carcharhiniformes; family Triakidae; genus Mustelus; species Mustelus asterias. The sequence continues at coordinate 80,023,701 of NC_135805.1, forward strand.
GAATTTCCATACTCTCATGAGAAAACAGTCATGAGATATAGGCAAGAAACTTAATTAGAAAACAAATGTTGGGGAAACATTAGAGAAATCAAGTAAATAACATCTCATTATGTTAGATTTTTAGATAATCTTGCTTCCTGTTAACATCATTGAAGTATTTTGTTTAAAGGCTAACTCATTTTTTTTGTGTTCTGTAATATCATCTGCAACTATTGATCCAAATGCTTTCTAAATCCTCTGCCAATATTTTGCCTTTTTGGCACTTAATATCATTATAAACGACCACATTGCCAAATTCAGGTCTCCAAACAACACCAGCCATCTGCTCCAAGTTTATTAGTTTCACGTTGTGTTGTGTAATTACTTCAACTATATTTGATACTTGAAAGAAACATCCAAACATTGGATATATTTATATCCTGACTTCTTTAGTACAAGCATAATATTTCTAAACATCTTAATGAATTGATTTCACTTAAGCATTTGACAATTTTAACAGAAATTGATAATTATATTTGCAGTTTTAACATGAGAATTGTTGCAAATATGTCAAAGCTTGGAAAGGAAATAAGCATTTTAAAAAGCATTGTGTTCAATGATTGGATAGTTGAACACTATGGCTGGAATTTTCTGTCCGTTCACGCCAGCGGGATTCTTTGGTCCTGCTGCAGTGAACAGAGATTTGAGCTGAGCGCCTAAATTCTCCGTCCTTGCTTGCAGCGTCGGTGGGGCGTGAACGGCCTATATATATTAACCTGTCAGTGCCATCCAAGAATTCGCATTTTTATACAACACGAAAAATAGTTCTAATTAAAGGTGTAAATTGCTAACCTTCCAGATACTTGGTGCACTGTTTAACATCCCCCTCTAGCCCCACACACATGCTCCATCTACAGTTTATACTCTCCCTCTCAGGGTCTGTGAATCCCTGCTGATGTTACCCAGTTAGCAGCTTTAAATGTATTTTTAAACTAATTTCACAAAGTTGCTTTACTGTTCCATCTTTCAGGTAAGATGTTAAATAGAAGCCCTTCAGGTGGACATTAAAGAGTTTATGACACTATTTCGAAAGAAAGATGTCTGACAGTCCTTTCTCCATTCTCCTGGCCTCTAATTATCCTTCAGTCAACATTGCACAAACACAATAGATGATCACACTGCTGTTTGTAGGCCCTTGCTGAGGCCAAGTTGACTAACACATTCTCTACATCACAACAGTGGGGGCGATTGTGAGCCTGCGTTATCCGTCAGCATAAACAGCGATGTGGGCCCAAAACCTCACAAGAATCAGAAAATTAGATGTTTTCCCATTTTCCCCGTCCCTCACCTCTACATTAATTTAAATGTATATAAAGGGCTTCCCCATATATTGCCCCAGGTAAGAAATCACCCCCTCGCCAATGTGATGTCACATCGGCGAGGTTTACAACAGCTATTGCAAACGGGAATTAGGCAAGGAGATCCTGCTAGGGGTGTAAAGGTAAGTATTGCCCCTGGGGGGGGCGGGGGGGGGGGGGGAGGGCTTGAGGAACATGCCCAAGTAATGCCTAGGCACTGCCCCCTGGAAATCTGGCTGTGCTGTCACTGACAGGGTGGCACTGCCAGGGGGCTGAGACAGGAGTGGGCCCTCTGGGAAGCCCCGTTGGGGAAGGGTTTGCCTTATATGTTGGCAGGGGGCGATGCCCCAATGTTTGTTTGTGGGGGTGGGTGGGGGGGGGGGGGGGGGGGGCTCCTCCATTGCTTGTGTGGAGGATGAGGGAACATGTCCCTGTGCTTGTGGGTGGGTCCCCTTATGCACGGGGTGGCATGTCGCAGTGCTTGTGTGGGGGGTTTCCCCGATGCTTGTGGAGGGGTCACCCACGTCCTTTAAAAAAGACGCCCCGATCTCTCTGGAACCGGCATTGCCACCTCTATCGAGCCCCTCTCTACCAGCATGGTGGCAGAAACCACACTCTCAGACTTTCTATGCCAGAGAATCTGGAAGGAAAACTTGACTGTGGAGCTGGAGAACTACACGCTGGTTTTCTCACTGAAACCGACGCTCTGAAAAAGCACCGGAAGATTCCACCCAGTAACTACATTTTAAAAATACTTAATTGGTTGTAAATTCTTTGGGGCATCCTAAGGTTATGGAAGACATGAAATAAATGAAAGTTTTTAGTTCCTATTGTAATGAATTTCCAGGGAAATGAGAGGCCATGTGTTGAATATACAGTAAAGCTGATTTCAATGAGGTCATGATTCTGAGGATAAATGCTAAATAGTAGGGAATATAAAAACAACCAGAAATAGCATAGCAATTGAAGCCGCAAAAATTAATGTTTTACCTAAATTGCCCTGACAGCTTGTGAACACCATCATGGTTTTGATTTGATTTGATTTATTCTTGTCACATGCATTATCCTACAGTGAAAAGTATTGTTTCTTGCGTGCTATACAGACAAAGCATACCATTCATAGAGAAGGAAAGGAGAGAGTGCAGAATGTAGTGTTACAGTCATAGCTAGGGTGTAGAGAAAGATCAACTTAATGCGAGGTATGTCCATTTAAAACTCTGATGGCAGCAGGGAAGAAGCTGTTCTTGAGTTGCTGACTGCTGACCATTCAGTGGAAAGAAAATATACCCAGGACTTTTTGTTTGGATTTTGTTTTGCTCCGGCTCTAAAAGTCAAGTGGCTTTATTGATGAATCATTCAAAAGGAGAGAATATTTTGCCTCCTTAAACAAAAGTCAATGTGCTTAAGTTAAACTCAATTTCAATTTAAATCCATTCAATATTGTACTTTGAAATTGATTAAATAGTGTTAATAAGAACTTCTGCTGTTCGAAGATGAAATACTAAAAAGGTGAAGTTGCCCTTCACTTAATGTGTGTTTGATGAAATATCAGAAAACTGCTGAACATTGCGGGCATTGATGTATTAATCGATGTAATGGGTGGGGCAAACCCAGAAAAAAAATGATCTTGATGAATAGAATCTGTACATAGGAAATTTTGGAAACCTGCTCTCGTAAAGCTATTATCCTTTTATAATTATATTTATTATCAGCACCAAGTTAGGATTTTCTTTGGCCTTATTGTTGTAGGTACTTAGAATTATATAGAAACTACAGTGCAGGAATAGCCCAGCCAGTCCACACTCGTGCATATGCTCCACATGGTGGCACAGTGGTTAGCACTGCTGCCTCACAGCGCCAGGGACCCGGGTTCAATTCCCAGCTCGGGTCACTGTCTGTGCGGAATTTGCACATTCTCCCCGCATCTGCGTGAGTTTCCTCCGGGTGCTCCGGTTTCCTCCCACAGTCCAAAGATGTGTGGGTTAGGTTGATTTAGACATGCTAAATTAACCCTTGGTGTCCTGGGGTGTGATAGGTTAGAGGGATTAGCAGGGTAACTAAGCGGAGATAGGGGTTGGGTGGGATTGTTGTTGGTGCAGACTCGATGGGCCAAATGGCCTCCTTGTGCACTGTAGGATTCTATGATTCCCATAGCCCCCTCCTCTCCTTGCTTATCTGCTTCTATCTTTTAAAAATTCTTTCATCGCATACGGGCTTCGCTGGCTGTATTTGAGAAGACCACCTTCTTTAAGGGTAGGGGGGCAGCTTCCTGTCAATAACCCATATATGGCACTCCTGACCAGGCCAGCTCTATTGCAGAGATAGATACCTCCCACTGTGTAATTGTCATGGAGTTGGCCAGGTTTATTGAGAGTCAGGGTTCACAGCCACATCGGGGAAATGTCAAGCTTAGTGTACATGAGGGGACCTTTTAAGAAATAAGTTAAGAAGTCCACCGCATGTCCCCTATGCCAAGTAACACCCCCTAACCACTCTCACAGGCCCTTCATGTTCCTCTTTCTAAGCTCTCCCTTCCACCCTTCATGTCCTCTTTGCCAAGCTTTGCCATTCTACTCACTATCCATGTCTTCTCATGAGTCCTATGCATTGTTCTACTTTAACACCCACCCTCTATGTCCCCTAATGCCTCCTATGCCATGTTCTGGCACTTCCATTCCCATTTACCCATTGGATACTTTCTGAACCAAAGAACACCATCATTTATAGTGGAATCTGTGAAAAAAAGCTCTAAAAAAATGTAATCCTTGACAAATTTCTCCAATGAAAAGGAGGTCTAAACTAAGCTAACAAAAGTGTCAATCATCCAAGCCATTTAAAGTTTCAAAGACCACAAATCATAAAAACCTTTGGAAACCTCTTAACTTAAGTCAACAAACATCGTGAAATTGACTACAGAGATCAGAGAGCCTGAGCTGTCAATCAAACAGTGTTTCCTCCCGGGAATAAGTGTTCTGGTACGTAGTGGTGGATGGAATGGCAGCGCTTAGTATTTGGTCATAAACGGCCATAGAGGGTGGATGGGGGACTGTGAAATGGCATGAATGGGGCATGGGGAGTGTTTAGAGAGTGAAGGGATAATGAAGAGTAAGGGCCTCTGAGTCTTTGTTTTTTTTTCATTGGGACAAAGAACCACAGCACCGAGGTGGGCCTTTTAAACAGTCCTGGGAACTCCTGTGCCTGCCTCTACAGATCTTCTCAGGTCAGTTTGCCTGACCCCAGTCCACCCCAGACCCCAGAAATGAAGATCCTGCCTTTACAGGCACTTCTTTCTCAGGCGGGCAGTCTCCTCCTACCTTCTCAATGACGAAAATCCAGGCCAATGTTTAAGATGTGCATGGGGTACTGATCAGCCATTTGTTCCCTTATCCCACATATACTTGTCTAACCTTCCCTTAAATGCATCTAAAATATTTGTGTCAACCATTCCCTGTAGAAGCAAGTTCCAGAATTCACATCACTCTCTGGATAAAGAAGTTTCTCTTGAATTTCCTATTTGATTCCTTGGTGATGACCTTATAGTGATGGCCTGTTGCTTTGTTCTTCTCCACAAACATAAACCCTCACCCTCTCTGTTCTCTACCAAAACCTTCCATCATTTTACAGACTCTTTTAGGTCACCTTTCAGTCTCTTCTCTTCAAAAAAAAAGAAAGTTATCCCATGTATTAATGTTTTCTGATGGATATAACCTCCAACTTTTGATACCATCCTTGAAAATCTCTTTTGCATTTGTCCCAGTGTCTCTAAATACTTTTCATGCTATTATTGCCAGAATTGTTCATAGTATTCCCAAGGTTTGAAATAAGTTGAATATAATGTTCCTACTTCTCAATTCTTCCCATTTGAAAATAAACCATTGTGCTATGTTTGCCTTTTTTAAGGCCACATCAAACTGTCCCGACTTTAATGATTTGTGTAATTGTACTCAAAGATCCTCATATTCCATTATTTAGATTCCTTTCCATTTAGATGGTAAAATGTGACCTCACTTTTCTTACCAAAATGTAATATTGCACACTCATTAAAAGAAAGGCTGAATCTTTAAATCCAACAATCTACTAGATTTATCATACTTAAAAACTGTCCTTTATGAACAAAACTTATTGTAGGATGAATTGCCTGATTACAAAGAACAAAGAAAATTACAGCACAGGAACAGGCCCATCGGCCCTCCAAGCCTGTATCGACCATGCTGCCCGACTGAACTAAAACCCCCTACCTTTCCGGGGACCATGTCCCTCTATTCCCATCCTAATCATATATTTGTCCAGACGCCCCTTAAAACTCACTGTCGTATCTGCTTCCACTACCTTCCCTGGCAGTGAGTTCCAGGCACCCACCACACACTCTTTGTAAAAAACTTGCCTTGTATATCTCCTTTAAACCTTGGCCCTCGCACCTTAAACCTATGCCCCCTAGTAATTGACTCTTCCACCCTGGGAAAAAGCTTCTGAGTATCCACTCTGTCCATGCCCCTCATAATCTTGTAGACTTCTATCAGGTCTCCCCTCAACCTCTGTTGCTCCAGTGAGAACAAACCAAGTTTCTCCAACCTCTCCTCATAGCTAATGCTCTCCATACCAGGCAACGTCCTGGTAAATCTTTTCTGTACCCTCTCCAAAGCTTACACATCTTTCTGGTAGTGTGGCGACCAGAATTGAACATTATATTCCAAGTGCGGCCGAATTAAGGTTCCATAAAACTGCAACATGACTTGCAAATTTTTAAACTCAATGCCCTGGCCGATGAAGGCAAGCATGCCGTATGCCTTCTTAACTACCTTCTCCACCTGTGTTGACACTTTCAGTGACCTGTGTACCTGTATACCCAGATCCCTCTGCCTATCAATATTCTTTAGGGTTCTGCCATTTACTGTATATTTCCTATCTGTATTAGACCTTCCAAAATGCATTACCTCACATTTGTCTGGATTAAATGCCATCTGCCATCTCTCCGCCCAAGTCTCCAACCGATCTATATCCTGCTATATCCTCTGATGGTCCTCATTGCTATCCGCAAATCCACCAATCTTTGTGTCGTCTGCAAACTTACTAATCACAGTTACATTTTCCTCCAAATCATTCATTTATATTACAAACAGCAAAGTTCCCAGCACTGATCCCTGAGGAACGCCACTTGTCACAGCCCTCCATTCAGAAATGCACCCTTCCACTGCTACCCTCTGTCTACTATGACCGAGCCATGTATCCGTCAAATTAAATTAAATTTTTGATCAAAATTTGTGTCCGTGGTGTTACACTGGTGGCTGTTGAGCGAGGTTTGCAAGTGGAATGGCCTGTGTCTATGTTTTGGCAAATTATTATTTTCTGGAGCAGTAAGGATGGGAGATGCCCAGAGACATCTCCAATCCACAAGCATATGGTTTCACACAGGCAACTCTTGCCATTGGGGTGTGAGTGTGCATTGTGTTGGATAGGTTTGTGAAGGGTGAGGGCTAGAGAGCCTAACAGCCTTTTACACAACTGGGATGAAGGCCTAGGTTTTCACCTAGTCTGGATGACTCGAGAGGCCTATTAAAAAGAGTCGGTCAGTCCCAGTACTGGGAATCCTGACCCCATTCCCAAGCTATGTCATTTTTGGAAGCATTTTTAAAGGGTGTGGACTAGTTCCTGTCAAAAGCCTGCATCAGGCTAACTGGCTCCACTGCAGAGATAGGCATGTCCTACTCCTATGCAACTTTCATGAACTCAGGCCATGTTTTTACAGAGTCATGTTTCAGAACTCATCAGAGGAGTCATGGAACACATGAGGAGATCTTTGAAAAGAGAATTCAAAAGGTCCACTTCATGCCCCCTATGCCAAACTCTACCCTTCCACCCACCACCTACGACACCTCATGTAACCAATGCCAAGCTATGGCACTTCAATGCTCATTGACCCACTGTACACTATATTGAACCAATGAACCCTATGGTGACAGCAATATGTGTGAAAGAAAAATGCTTTCTAAAAAGTAATTCATTCATAACTTTCTACTAAGTTGAAAAAAGCCATTTCACAACAACCAATAAAAGTGTAAATCATCCAAACCCTTTAAAGTATTAATAACAAAAAACGCAAATGGGACACATGAGTTTCAGCCAAGCGTCATTAGTTATGCTTGGATGAGAACCAAGATAACTATTAGTCTTGTTGAAACTCTTTTAGAGGAGACAGGCCTGCCAAGTCAGGAAATTTCCCAACGTGAGCTTTCCACCTCGATGGTGGAAATCCTGCCTTGATTTTCAGCATACAATCCATTAGGCGATTGACCAATGTATTCTGAATCTAAACAACACACCACAATGTAAGAACTATGTTTGCAGTGAAGCAATATCTCTAGTTAGTTCTGATATGTTGTTGCAGTAAAATATTGTAAATATGTTTTAAAATACTGAAAAACAATTAATATCCATTTTTTCCTGATGCACTTCCTTCAGCTGAGTTCTTCCAACGATGCAAATTATTTCAATGATGCAAGTTCTTGCAATGAAATCAGTTGAAGTAATTTGTAAAAATCATTGAAGATCATACACAATTTCGGTGAAATTGGCAAATGTATGTTAGTGCAAAATTAGGAGCAAATCTAATTAAGTAGATTATAGTTAAAATTCTACTCTCCCAAGGGGATTGTTAAAATAACAAGGGATTCTATGATGTCTAACACCGAAAGTTGAAAAAGGCCAGGGTCAGAAATAACCAGATTATGGAAGAAACAAGCTTGCTTACCTGCTTTGCTCCAATGTTAGATAATTTTTTGAAATACAACCAATGATCAAAGCTTAGTCAGACTTCTAGGTTATAGGACAACCTTGGAGATCCCAAATAGAAACAATTAAACTGGCTGGGATGATTCACTACCCAAAAAACAAAATCCAGTAATTTATCCATGATGACAAGGAAGTTATTTAATTTCCTGCAGGAAAGTTACACAGATGTTTTTCCTCTGTCCAAAAATTGCCTTCCTGCCAACATAAACTGTCTTGGGGCATTTTAATATGTTAAAGATATATAAATACAAATTATTGTCGTGGTTGTTGCTGAAAAAGACATGAAACAAATACTAGTTTTCTTTTAAACTGTCATGCTGGGGTTTGTATTTGAAAGTGGAATGTGTTGAATTTTTGGCTGGTGACATTTAATCAGGTGGGAGGGAGATAGGTGGAGTCCATGTTTACCTTCTCACCTCCACTCTGATGTTAGTGGTGGGAATGCTTATAGATCTACAAGCATGGGCAAGGCTCACTGCTCCAGCTGGCAAGTGAAGCCCCTATTGCCACCAATAAATACTGCCTGTGTTCTCTGGATTACTAGCCCAGCAATATAAGCATGCTACCATACCAATTTCAATAATGTGCCCATCAAATCCTGTCTGGCAATTAATTTTAACCACTGCATTATTTTTCAGAACGATGTGAAACCAGCTGGAACATAGTGGTTGAAGCAGACAACATTGACCTAATGTAGAGGAGTCGATACACATGTAAAGGATAAGGAGATAGAATGATGAAAGTTCAGGCTGGGAAGGGCTAACTATTAGCAACGTAATGTAGAATATAAAAACCAGCATAGATCAGTTAACTGCTGTAAGTTACGTATATTTGTATGTATATTTTAATCTTTGAAAGTAACAGGGCATGACATCATCAAAGACCTGATTTAACCTAATTCACCTGACAGGATCAGGTCAAAAATCTATTTTTACATTTAGTGGTCGAGATTCTCAGGGCCCATTTGATGTGAGCGCAAATTCCATTATGGCCGTTAACTCTCATGAGAGGACCATAACAGGATTTGCAGTGGTGAAATCTCAGTTTGAGATCCTACCCCACCCCCCTCTCTTCCGCTGACATAATCAGATTCGGGCCCAGAAAGGTCATGAACCTGATTACCATGAAATTGACTTAATTTAAATATTATTGTACAGCTTTACGCTGTTGTTTCAGATGCTTCCCCTCCCCGCCGATGTGATGTCACACCGGCGGGAATTATGCCAGGGCATGGACGTGAGTAAAGCCCCTGGGGGTGAGGAACATGCCCTCTTACACCCTGGCACTGTCTCATGGCAGTGTCAATGTGGCAGGGAACCTCATGGGGGGGGTCCTATTATATAGGGGGAGGGGTGATTTTGGAAGGGGTTGTGCCTGCATGATGGTGAAGGATGGACACTGGGAATTAGTGGGTGTCTCAATGCTGGCAAAGATGGGGTTGGGGGGAAGCGGTTGGGTGACCCTGTTGCCTGCATGGTTGGGGGGGTGTCGACCCGACTATTGAGTGATGCGAGGCGGGGAGGTTGGCCCTCTGTGTTCAAGGGTTGGGGAGGTTCCCCTTGTCTGCCAGGCACCCAATGTCTGTTGGGGTCAAAGGGAGGCCTTTAACTTTACTTTGAGATTGGGGTGCCCTTTTTGCCCTGTCCCATTCAAATGACGGTGCCAAACATGGTCCCCTGCTTTTTTTTGAGAAAATGTCAGAAAATCTAGAGTGAAAATTTGGCTGTGTTTTTGGGTCGTTTTCAGAATCTGACACTGGCTGGAATTCTCTGACCTCACCCATGGCTGAGATTCTCCGATCCTGCTGCACTGAATAGAGTTTTGGCTGAGTGCTAAATTCTCCATTCTCACTGGCAGCGGTGGCAGGCCCTATGAGACCAGGGAATTCCGGCCTTTGCCACTTTTTTGGCAAATTCTGCCCAGTGTTTATTGAATGCAATTTGGAATAAAATTGTTCAGGGTGTTAAGAGACATTTGACCCAAACCTGTCTCATTCCCACTGGGTTGGTTAAAACTAGACCTAAATCTTTCTGTTAGTTTAAATTATCAGGCAAATTTTGCATAAATATATCAGTTGAAATAGGAGACTGGGGAACATTATGCAACTGCACTATGTGTTTAGCTTTAGTTTTTATATAAATGCTTTGTTTTTTTTCTGCTTTCAATCATCATTCACATTGCCATTTTTTATAAAAGATGGGTGGTTGACCAGTTTCAGGTAGTTCCACAGTTTAGTAATTGGTCTAATTGGTATTTTGCTTGCTAGCTCTTCATGTTCCATTATTCAAAATGTTTTGTACAGGTAATAACAGCTTTAAAATAGGAAACGTATTAATAATGGGAGCATTAGACAAATGCAAAAAAAAGTTTCAATGTCTGATAATGATGCTCTGCTTTAGCAAGCCTCTCAATGTTGAATTCAATTCCTATTCCAGCTACAAAGGTTCAACTAAGAACTCATATGCCTATCAGATTTTGTCCCTGTAGTCCTGCCCTTCCTGCATATCAATGTATTCTTAATATTGTTGCAACAGCTTCAATTATCCAAGTAATCTTACATAGCGCTCCCTTGCCAAGAGGCAGGTCATCTGTGATTCAAATATCACTGCTCTTCAAATGCATTAAAATAAGTTTATAAATAATTGTTAACTTATTAAATAATTGTTATTTTATTAAATAATTGTTAACTTATTAAAATTAGTACCGGTTATTGCTAATGCTGCACCTACTTTTATGTCCCGTATTTTCTTCAACTTTGGAGCAGCATAATGGCACAGTGGTTAGTACTGTTACTTCACAGCGGCAGGGACCCGGGTTCAATTCTGGCCTCGAGTGATTGTCTGCTGCCTCGTCCTGCTCATTTATGGGCAGAGCGAGCCGGTAAAATCTCGCCAGAGCCAAGAAATCAGGATCATGCCCGATTTCTCGGCTATCGCGAATTTACGAGAGCCGGATTTCCGGCGAGGTCAGGAAATGGGCGAGAGGCTGAATAAATTAGTTCATATATTATAATCTTAATTTACGTGTGTTTAGTGAGCCCGGTGCTCAGTTGTCCGGGCTCATTTGCCTTTATGGCCTCGCTGGGAGAGGTTCTTTCCGGCGAGGAAAACATCTGCTCCCCATGAACGGGGAACAGTCATGTTGGCCCTACCGTTACTGGATGCCACTGAGGCCCCCCGGGAAGGCCAAGGGCAAGGGGTGTGCCCCTTGGGCAGTGCCAGCCTGGCATCTTGGCACTGCTCACCAGGCACCGTCAGCACCTTGGCACTGCCCATTGGAGAGTGCCAGGGCCGGGGGCTATGTGGTGGGGCCTATGGGAGCGGGACCAGGCCTATGGCTGCAGGGGCAGCCCAATCGGACGGGGGGGGGTGGGGGGGTGAAGGAGGGCCCGCTGTGCACTCTGCAACGGGATCAGATTGGGGGAGGGGGGTGTGCTACACTCTCTGTAACAGAATTGGATCAAGGGAGAGATGGCCCGCTGCCGCTCTGCAATGGGATCGGTAGGGAGGGGGCCCACTATACCCTCTGCAATGGGATTGGAAAGAGGGGGCGGCCTGCTGCCACTCTGCAAAGGGATCACATGGGGGGGGGGGGGGGGGGCAACCCCTTGGCAGCGGGGTGGGGGGGGGGCAGTGGAGGCTAGATGCCCATGCACTGTAGGGTTTGTGATCAGCCGCAGGCTCCTGCGATTGCTAGAGGGGTGGGGGGGAGCTGGTTGAGGCTTCTTTCATTAGCATACGCCTGACAACTCTCTCTCTGTCTGTCAGACCCCTGCTGCTGCTATTGAGCACGTGAAGAATCAGCGGTCTGCACATGTGCAGTAGCTCCCTCTACAGGTTGGCTGGTGAATTAAGCCCAGCCAACTCCGGACAGCAGCTAGAAATGGTTTAGACCATTTTTCCAATCACTAGGTACATAAAATTGGGCGTGAAAACTCACCCAAAAAAACAGATGAGGAACTCTCCCATTTTCACACTAGCTGGACACTTAGAATCAATCTCATAAAGTTCCACCCTATATGTTCTCCCCGTGTTTGTGTGAGTTTCCTCCCATAGTCCAAAGATGTGCAGGTGAGATGGATTGGCCATGGTAAATTGCCCCTTAGTGTCAGGGGATTAGCAGGGTAAATATGTGGAGTGCTCATGTGTGGAGATGGTGTCTGCTCCCTCCTGACATTCAGTTTAGCTGAAAGCAGGGGTGCATTTCCATTGCTTTTAACAAATTTGTTATTTGGTTTATGTCAGTGCTGAAAGCAATTGTGTGGAGTGGACTTGACTAGAGTGAGCTCTCCATTGATTTGGAAACAGCAGTGTGTTGGCCACTGTTACTGGAATTGTAATCAAATTATCTGGACTAATATGGACTAATTACCTAGGTTCCTGAGTTTAACTCCCTCATGACAAGTTGTGAATTTTGAATTCAGTTTCTTCTTAAAACAAAAAGAAATAAAACAAAATCAGTTGTATTGTTTAAAAAACAGTTTCAGTAATATTGTTTAGGAAAAGAAACCCACTGTTGTTACTTGATCTAGCCTACATGTGACTCCAGTTTTAACTTTGGGACATAATGCAAAATTGATGATGTCAGCTGTCAATTATGGATCCTTTGCAATTGAAATAAATGTAAATTGAACACAGGAGATTACAAATAGGCAGCTAACCTGATGACACTGTCATTCAAAGTCAAAACTTTGACTTGACTGTCCTCTGGAGTGTTTGCAGGTAAGGCCTCCCACCATTTTCTCTGGGCAATTAGGAATGGACAACAAATGCTGGCCCAGTAATACATCATGCAACTTTCTACCTCAATGGAATAGACTTTGAGTGTTGGATTGTAGCAGCTCACAAGTGTGGAGATGCTCCAATCGACATTGCATTTGTCTGCTCATTGTCTGTGCACTAGCAATTTCTGCATGACACACCACAGCCTATAAGTCTGAATGGCCAGATTTACACACACAATTCTGCCACAATAAATGGGAAAATTCAAAAGTCTTGGCTGCTGATGACACTTAAAGAATAATTCTAACTTTCGGTATCTTTATACAGTTATGCAACCCACCGATTTTTGCCCTTTTCATTTACCAAACTGATATGCCAACTGCATGCATTAGCAACATTTCAATGTTATTGTAGATGCAATGTTAGACCTTATGCCAATCAAAAATAAGCTTGAAGCATAAGAATTTGGAGTTGTAGCAAATCACAGAGCTACAAACAGACCTATATGACTGGGGATTGGCCCTTTAGCACAGGTGTCTCAAAGAGTTTCAGCTCTAGCCATCTCCCTCAGGTTTTGTATGCGGTTCTGTACTGTCAGTATTAGGTAGTTGGTAATGAAACGGGAGGAAGGATCTCATACGTCTGTTCTCCCTTTTAGCCTTCTGTCTTCCAGGCTTGCGTGTTAAGTACAAACATCTGCCAAGCTGCTTATTTGACAAGCAGTGTAGCAACACTGCTACTATTTCTGTTCCAATTTAAAATGAGGGCAAACAATGATCAAAGTCTTTAGTACAGCTCAGTAAAGGCAACACAACAACAATGCCAACAACAGAAACTTGCATTTATAACGCAGCTGTCTAGGGAGGTATTAGTTTAGATTTCCAAAAGCTTGGTCAAAGATGCCACTTTTAAGGAGAGCCTTAATTCAGGAGAATAAGAGAGAGAGGTGAAGTTTAGGGAGGGAACTGCAGTGTTTAGAGCCTAGACAGATACAGGCACAGCTGCCAACAATGCAGCAAGAGACCAGAATTGGAGTCATGCAGGGATCTCGAAGGGTACTAGAAATGGTAACAAAGGGCAGTATAAGACCATAATGCAATTTACAAACAAGATTGAGAATTTTAAAATTGACGCATTGTCGGACCGGGGTCAGTGTAGGTCAATGAGCACAGGGGTGATAAGAATATAAGAAATAGGAACAGGAGTAGACCACGTAGTCTCTTGAGCCTGCTCCACCATTCAATGCAATCATGGCTAATTTTTTTTTGTCTCAAGTCCACTTTACCACCTGCTCCCTATACCAGGAGGAAAGATTTGCCTATCTCAGCTTAAATACATTCAACGTTAAAACACTGAAGCATCCACAACCCTCTGGGTTAGAGAATTCTGAAGATTCACAATGCTCTGGTGAAATAAATTTCTCACCTTAGTCCAAAATGATCAACCACTTATCCTAAAACCTATGCCCCCAAATTCTAGGAAAACATTCTCTCAGTGTCTACCCTATAACACCCCTGCAGAATCTTGTATACATTTCAATGAGAGCACCGTTCACTTTTCTAAACTAATAGGTGAACAGGACTGAGGAAATGACCTCAGTAAGTGCAATCCAGTACAATTGGGCAAAGAGTTTGGAGGCAGGAGAACATACCAATCTCCAGGTGCTACGGCACTGCCGCAAATTCATTTTATTCTGCCCTTGGCCACATTTAGCAATAACAGCAATGGTTGTGAGCTTAAAATTGGAGAGAAGAAAAGTTAAAAGCAGTAGGGAATATTTTGGGTTCAATTTAAAGGATGGCCAAAAGATTGCAGGAATCAGTCATTTATGTTTACTGAACATTTCACTGGATCCTTTTGATGCGATTGCCATCAGTTGTCCATGTTTGTGTTACTTGAATTATCACAGAGGCAGTTTACCTGATCGATTATCTTATCGATTCCTGTGAGACGTCCCTGTATGCAACTTAGCTGTTTCATTTGACATTGCAACCAAAGCTACCTTTTCAGCTGTAAGTTCTTTAGATATGCTGAAGTCATGAAACTCAGCTTGATAAAAGAAAATTCTTTCTTATAAGCACGTTGTGTTTGTGGTAAAAGCTTGTTTCATCACTGTCACTTTTTGGATTGTCTTTAATTGCCCAATTTGCAGAATCTCTGGCTCAGTCTTAATCCAACTGACAGAAACGGAGTGAGTGAGCATTTAAAATTTGCGTAAACTAATTGCCCTTTCTCAGCTGAAAACCGACAGTTAATGCTACAAAATCTATCTCCTGGCAGATACATCTCCCTCCAGCAGCATATCTTCATGAAATCATGTATGTGTAAATGATGCAGACCCATTGTAAAGAATAAGGTGGGTGAGAGCACATCAACACTATATGCTCAGCACATAAGTTTAGTAGCATTCATTTAACCAATCAATTATTTTTTAACTCAGTGATCTGGAATGCTGTGCCTCACAGAGAGGTGGAAGCAGATTCAAATTTTGGAAAGGAAATTGGATAATTACTTAGAACAAATTTGCAGGGCTAAGGGATTGAATTGGATAGCTCCTTCAAAGTGCCAGCACAGGTACGATGGGCCAAATGACCACTTTCTGTGCTGTAGCATACTTTGATTCTATGGTGATGCTATGGCCCTGATATATATGGGGAGGGATCAGGGTAGAATGTGCAGCATTGGAGCATGGGGTTTCTGGAGGTTCTATCAAATTTAATGGAAGGACTTAATTTAAAATTGTTAGACAAAAATGCAAAAGCAAAATACTGCAGAAGCAGGAAATCTGAAATAAAGACAGAAAATGCTGAAAATACTCAGCAGGTCAAACAGCATCTACGGAGCGTGAAACAGAGTTAATGTTTCAGGCCTGTGATTTTTCATTAGAACGAAGAAAGTTAGATATGTAATAGGTTTCAACCACGTGAACGAGGGGTGGATGAGAAGTAGAACAAAAATGGAATTTGACAGGATGGGGGGAAGGAAAGAAAAGGGATGGAATTTTCTGATTTCACATGCCCATTACCACTGCCAGCGAGGAACGGAGAATTTGGTGTTCAGCCAGATCTCCACTTTCAGCAACGGGACCAGAGAATCCCAGCCGCATCCGTTCTCGCTGGAGGCGGTGGTAGGACGTACAACATAGGAGAATTTAGGTCTAAATCAAAAATGTAATGTTGCAAGGCCGAAGGGATTGATAATGAGACAAGTAAAGATAGAAAAAATGTGTCCAGCACACAACAAAATGGGGGCAGAGGTTCGGATCTAAAATAGTTGAATTCAGTGTTGAAATCAGAAGGTTGTAAAGTGCCTGTTGAAAGATGAGGTGCTGTTCCTTTATTTCCTGGTCAGCAGCCAGCCAAGTCAGAGGTCTGAGAGACCATGGAATGATCTGGCTGAAAAGAGCAGTCAGGGGCTGGAGAGATGAGGGTGTGCCATCACAGAAGGAAAACATTGGAACATTGGGAATGACTGGTACTGGTCAAAATGATCTTATATACCTTGTCACGATGATATGACTTGTGTTTGAGTGATATTAATATTTAATTTCATCAGCTGATCAAACATATATTGAACTGTTTAAAAAGGATGTTTAAAAAAAACATGCAAAGACGCTGACTTAAGATGGCGGATGTCTGTATTAACAGTTGACTGGTCTTCAGGAGGATTCCAAAGTAAAATACAATTAAGACATTTCTAGACATCCTCATGGAATTTCACACCTGTTGATGTCAAAAACTACTTCGAAGGGATTTACTGAAAACTCACCCTTTGACCTCACATTTGCATTCAATATGGCTGCCTCTCAAGCAGAGACAACATGTTTACCAGGACAATAGCTATATGGAAAGATGTTTCTCCTACAGTATCTCATTAAGATGGTTATTGAATCATTAAGAAGCCAATAGCCAGGACATTATCGGCCGTGAGACAATAGCCACAGTCAGTTCAGACATCAGCTAAGCAAAAACTTTCTGAAAACATTATTCCGAGCGAGGTCATGTGACTGGAGTTGCCATTTCTGAAATTTCTTTTAATACGACATGGAAAATGCTAAAACAGTAGCTAAGAAAAACGACCAATGAAACAGTAACAAGCTTCCTTCTCTTCTCTCTCTCTCAAGTTAAGACTCTATTATCCTTATTCCAGTTTAAAAGCCAACATCATCAAAAGGAACCTCAGTTGCAAAAATCATCGACGTCTGGAAAAGGTAGATTATGGGCAGGATTCTCCGGCTGCACTCGCCTGAAAACCAGAGATTCCCGCCCGGCTTCAATGGACCTTTACATGGTCCACTCCCCCCCCCCCCCCCCATTCCCGCCCGGCTTCAATGGACCTTTACATGGTCCACTCCCCCCCCCCCCCCCCCCCCCCCACCCACTAGAAGTCCAGTGGCGGTCGGGATGGGAGAATCGTGGCCTATGTTTCAAAAAGAAATTGCCTCCGACAATTGCGGTATTGGGCTTCAATCCTGGAATTTCAAAATCATCGTGGAGAAAAATCAGCCACAACCACCGATACAAGCAAAGGACTCAAACAGTGAACTCTCAGTTTATTGATTACCTTTATTCAACTTTATTTTTGCTAAGAGGGTATAGTTTGTAATTGGGCATGCCTGTGTGTGTGTGTTGCTAAGGTCAGGTATAGATTTGCCTTTTAAAATATTTGTTTGTCTTTTCTTTTTCCAGGGTCGGTTTTTTAACTCAATAAAAAAGGGTCCCATTTTGTTTTAAACTCAAGAAAGCCTGCCAGACTCATTTCTTTGTAATCAACATAGAACATAGAACATAGAACATTACAGCGCAGAACAGGCCCTTCGGCCCACGATGTTGCACCGACCAGTTAAAAAAAAAAAAAACTGTGACCCTCCAACCTAAACCAATTTCTTTTCGTCCATGAACCTATCTACGGATCTCTTAAACACCCCCAAACTAGGCGCATTTACTACTGATGCTGGCAGGGCATTCCAATCCCTCACCACCCTCTGGGTAAAGAACCTACCCCTGACATCGGTTCTATAACTACCCCCCCTCAATTTAAAGCCATGCCCCCTCGTGCTGGATTTCTCCATCAGAGGAAAAAGGCTATCACTATCCACCCTATCTAAACCTCTAATCATCTTATATGTTTCAATAAGATCCCCTCTTAGCCGCCGCCTTTCCAGCGAAAACAATCCCAAATCCCTCAGCCTCTCCTCATAGGATCTCCCCTCCATACCAGGCAACATCCTGGTAAACCTCCTCTGCACCCTCTCCAAAGCCTCCACATCCTTCCTGTAATGTGGGGACCAGAACTGCACACAGTACTCCAAGTGCGGCCGCACCAGAGTTGTGTACAGTTGCAACATAACGCTACGACTCCTAAATTCAATCCCCCTGCCAATAAACGCCAAGACACCATATGCCTTCTTAACAACCTTATCTACTTGATTCCCAACTTTCAGGGATCTATGCACACATACACCTAGATCCCTCTGCTCCTCCACACTATTCAAAGTCCTCCCGTTAGCCCTATACTCAACACATCTGTTATTCCTACCAAAGTGAATTACCTCACACTTCTCCGCATTAAACTCCATCCGCCACCTCTCGGCCCAACTTTGCAACCTGTCTAAGTCTTCCTGCAAACTACGACACCCTTCCTCACTGTCTACCACACCACCGACTTTGGTGTCATCAGCAAATTTGCTAATCCACCCAACTATACCCTCATCCAGATCATTAATAAATATTACAAACAGCAGTGGCCCCAAAACAGATCCCTGAGGTACACCACTTGTAACCGCATGTAGAGCAGTGGTGGGAAAACTGCAGCCCGTCAGAGTTCTGCATGCGGCCCAAGAGACATTTTGTTGACCATTGCCCATGCGCAGGGTTGCCATATTCCTTTGGTTTGCATTGTTTCTTTTCCTACCAGAATGACTAAAGTGATATACATGTAAAGCAAGGGCATGTGAAGTGAGGTGTAGGCTGCTGGCATACAACACTGAGTGTGGGAGCTGTGTGCTTCCTCTGTGTCAATCAAAGTGTAAATATTTCTTTTGCTTTTACTATTTGAAGTTCATAGTCCTTTTAATATATGAAAGTTAAACATTTTTTATAACTCGTTATGAAATATTCAGCATGTATTAAATGTATTTGGTCTTGTTCATGGGATCATGGTTAGTTAGCCCGATCTCAATCTTGCAGCCCACTGAGATAAAGGAGGACCACTTATGCGACTCAATCACTGAGTTGTCTATCACTAAGGTAGAGTGTTAGGCACAGACATTGAGGAAATACCTTCATCTTTACAAAATCACAAAAAACCCGCTATTGGTCACGTTTATAGCGGTAAATGAGGGGAGTCTTTTTAACCCCTCTGCATATGGTCGTATCTTCCTTAAAATGTCATTTCCATGTTTTGCAGAACAAAGAACAAGGAAAGGTACAGCATAAGAACAGGCCCTTTGGCCCTCCAAGCCTGTGCCGATTATAATGCCATAACTAAACTAAAGAAAAAACCTTTTGCCCTTATTCAGTCCCTATCCCTCTATTCCCTCCTTATTCATGTACCCATCCAGATGCGTCTCAAATGTTGCTAATGTCTCTGCTTCCACCACATCCTCTGGCAGCACGTTCCAGGCACCCACCACTCTCTGCATGAAAAACTTAGGCCACACATCTCCCTTAAACTTTCCCCCTCTCATCTTGAACCTGTGCCCCCTTGTAATTGACACTTCCATACTTGGAAAAAGCCTCAGGCTATCCACCCTGTCTATGTCTCTCATAATTTTGTAGACCTCAACCAGGTCTCCCCTCAGCCTCCGTCTTTCCAGTGAAAACAATCCTAGTTTATTCAACCTCTCCTCATAACTAAAACCCTTGAGACCAGGCAACATCCTGATGAACCTTCTTTGCACTCTCTCTAAAGCTTCCACATCCTTCTGGTAGTGTGGTGACCAGAACTGCACACAGTACTCCAAATGCAGCCTAACTATGGTTTTATATATCTGTGACATGATGTCCCAACTCTTATACTCTGTGCCCCCGGCTGATGAAGGCAAGCATGCCATACGTTTTCTTAATCACCTTAAACACCTAAATGTGTTGCCATATTTAGGGAACCGTGGACCTGCACACCCAGATCCCTCTGTATGTTAATGTTCCTACGGGTTCTACTATTTACAGTACATTTCACACCTAAATTTGACCCTCCAAAATGCATCACCTCTTTTTTATTTCTGGAGTATCTTCGGGGCCCGATGGTTGGGGTGATTGCTGGTTGGAGGAAACATGTTAGCATAATAGGGTGAGGGAAGCAGTCGTGTTCCTCCTCTTCTACTAACAATGGCGGAAGAACAGTCAGCTGACGGATTCCACCCATCAATTCCTTTCAAATGCTGCGTTTTGAAAATCTAAGGAAACCTGTGCTGGAAACCTCCAACCTCATCTGCTGCTGGGATATCTGGCGCCACTGCAGTGAATGGAGTTTTGGCTGAACACCAAATTTTCTGTTATCGCTGGCAGCTGGGGCGGGATGAATAAGATCGGAGAATCTGGCCACTGACCAGCAGGAGTTAAACGTAAAACACAGGGGGCACCCAGCCTCATTTCTCCATTTAAAGGAACCCACCCCCCAGCTACCTCGGTTCATCCCTCCCACTTGTTCTGTTTTGATTAAGATTTCCCTGCGCCATGATTTTAAAAAGGCCAGCATTTGGATGTTTAAATTATTTGCTTTTATTTTGTGTGAGATTTTTCTGTAATCTTGAGAAAAGCGATCTGCATTTTATTGTAGAAGAACTTTTGGTAACAACCTGCTTACACCAGACTTCAGACAATTTGTTTGTGGGGGCAGGGTCAAGATTTGTGATGGACAGGAAAGCACCTACAGTGTATGTCGACAACTTTGCAGTCAACTTCAAGTGATATTTTTATAAAGTATATTTATAACTAAAAGCATGTAAAAATGAAGATGTCCTAATATGAAACTGTTACCACATAGCATGGTCAGCAATCCTTGTGACGCCATATAGAAAATGGTAGCAATTATCAAACATCATCATATCCCCGGGTTTCCTTTTAAATGTGGAAAATAAATCTCATGCCTTCAGCACTCATGTGCCACATCATATCTAAATCCCACAATGTTGCAAACACTATTCTCATGCTGGTTGGTTTTTTCCCTCTAATACGGGTGATGGAATATTGCATATATCTGGGACTAAAGTAATGACATGCCTACCACAGGGTGGAACCTCATTTTTAATCACTTTTTTTCATATATTACAGGCCAATGGCCAGAATTGGATTTGAGTTATCAGGCTTGAAGGGACTCCATCAATTTTCTTGAAACTTTTAAAAGCTTTTGCTACTTTCAGTGGTGGGGGGATGTTAGCGACCAGGTTAGATTAGAGAACCTGTGGTTGTTCTCATTGGAGCCAAGGAGATTGAGGTGATATTTGTTAGAAGTATACAATACTATGACAGCTTTGAGTAAAGTAGACAAGGAAAAACTGTTCTCATTAACTGAAGATGCAAGGACCAGGAGACATAGAAATAAGGTTTAGGACAAGAGGAAGAACTTTTTACCCAGTGAGCGGTCATGACCTAGAACTCATTGCCCATAAGGGTTTAAAGTTTATTTATTAGTGTCACAAGTAGGCTTACATTAAAACTGCAATTAAGTTACAGTGAAAATCCCCTAGTTGCCATACTATATTCATTGGAATTTAGAAGAATGAGGGGGGATCTAACAGAAACATATAAAATTATGAAGGGAATAGATAAGATCGAAGCAGGGAGGTTGTTTCACTGGTGGGTGAATCTAGAACTAGGCATAGCCTCAAAATAAGGAGGAGCAGATTTAGGACTGAGTTGAGGGGGAACTTCTTCACTCAAAGGATTGTGAATCTGTGGAATTCCTTGCCCAGTAAAGCAGTTAAATGCTTGTTGAATGTTTTTAAGGCAAAGAAAGATTTTTTTTTAGTAAGGTTTTTAGTAAAGTTTATTTATTAGTGTCACAAGTAAGGCTTACATTAACATGTATGAAGTTACTGTGATTTTTGAACAGTAAAGGAATCAAGGATTATGGTGAGTGGGTGGGTAAGTGGAGCTGAGTCCACAAAAAGATCAGCCATGATCTTATTGACTGGTGGAGCAGGCTCGAGGGCCAGATGGCCTACTCCTGCTCCTTATGTTTACACTCTGGCGCCTGTTCGGGTAAACTGAGGGAGGATTTAGCATGGACAATGCATCTAACCAGCATGAGTTTCAGACTGTGGGAGGAAACTGGAGCACCCAGAGGAAATGCATGCTGACACAGGGAGAACATGCAAACTCCGCGCAGTGACCCAAGCCGGGAATTGAACGCGGGTCCCTGGTGCTATGAGGCAGCAGTGCTAACGACTGTGCCACTGTAGTTGCGGAAGCAGATGTGATCAATGACTTCCAAAGTAAATTGGTTGGGCAGGGCTAGAGGGCAGAAATCAAAATCACTTGATTGCTTTACAGAGAGCTGGGGTGGACTCGATGGGCCCAATTACTGCATGACTATATGACTCCTAGATCGACAAGTATAGAATTATTGAAGGTTTACAACATAGAAGAAATCCATTCAGTCCATCTATTGTTGCCAACTCTTTACAAGAGCCCTACAAAATTAATCACAGTGTCCCAGGCTTCCTCCACATGTATTTACTCTGTAAAATTTCATGGATTATCTTCTGGGACATTGCTTTCAAACTTGATCAAATGTGTGATCGATCTGACACAATTCACTTTATCCCATAATAAGTTTTGTTACAATGAAGGAAGATGGCTTTGTGCATCAAAATGATTTGACTTTAAGATAGATTTGACCTCAACATGTTTGGCATGACGTTTAAGAAGGTTGTAACTACATCAAATTGCACAAATATTATAGACTCCTTTGAATGGAAGGTAATTTGTAATTATTTCATTCTTCAATAAACTAAAATTAATCTTTATTATACTAATAAATGCCTTTTGAAGAAGAACTAGAAAATACTGCACTGATAGGAAGTGATGAAAATAACAGCTGTTACCAGTTGAACGAATCTTCAGCTACAAATGTTACAATCGCTGCTATACAAATCTGATCAGTAGAGGGCAAAAACATTCAATTTTCAGATATTGAGAGAAAACATCAACAACATTGATATATTAGGCTATCTTTATCAGATAAAACTTAATAAAGGATGGATGAAAAATGCTACTGGTCCCACTGAGCTCCATACCCAGATTCCGGAAATTCATTCCTGGCATGCAAAACTCCAGGCTGGGAGCATAAACTAAACTTTGCTCACTTGTGTATGCATCAAGAATTGCTGCACTGTACATCACATAGGGAATAGAACAGTTGAGGCGTTCAATTTTCTGCTTGCTTATTTCTACCACTGTGCGGAGGACCCAGTTGCTTCTCTAAAGGAAGGGAGAGACCTAAGTTTCAGATGCAAGAAATCCACACAGTACATCAAAACCAATTGTCTGGTAAAATCAAACCTGCCGTTATGCCTCAGGTTAGTGTGAGAATGCAACAAGCAGCTGAATGACAGGGGTCACTTTAGTTAGTTGGCCCTCACAATGAGTTCAGTGATACAGGTACATAGGTACATGTGAACCTCAAAATATAGCTAGAACTCTGTTCTAGAGGCAACTAGTTGTTAATTTTGTGAGAGTGTGAGCACCAATATTTCTAGTCCCTCACTCTATCAAAATGTTCAGTGTTATATTTAAAAAAGTGTCTTCAGCCTGTCCACTGGCTTTGGCTGGACTGGAGTTATATTACTTTAGTTTAAAGATTTAATAATTTAACTGAATGGAAATGGAAAATGACAGTGGTGGGGAGGGGGTGCTGAGTGGGGTGTGTGCATGGAGTGGATTTTGGCAACAACCTGCCATTCCCAACAGCTTATATGGAAGTGTGTGCCACTTCCACTCTTTTGTTTTCTCCCATTTCTCATGCAATTACAGCTGAAATTTACAATACTGCCACTGGTGAAACCCACTGTCAGCTGACAGTGTTGCAGCTATATATGTACATGTGGCTATAAAAGAGCTTCTGATCAAACAGTGAGGCTCTGCATCAGGGCCACAGCTTTACTGGCCAATTGCACTGCCTGTAACGTAAGACTTCAAAGCGCAAAGGTGGCACGGGTATTTTGCAAAATTGAATTCCACTTGTAAATATTTCATATGATATTGGTTTTATTAGCTTCATCAGAGAGCTAAATATACTGGCATGCTTCAGGAGTGAGGGACGTTTCCTTTATTGTGGAAGAAACATTGTTCACTCTTCATGTCAGTGTCCAGTGTTGTACTTGTCATCTTGTGGGACATAGCTTAATTTGCTGGTTTATCTGGCCCTCCCTTCTATGTATTGTAATAAAGGACATGACTCCCAGCAGAGATAAGTCAAATTGTAGGTGAACTCAAAATGCCTGTAAGGACTCTGCCAGCCAACATCCTGAGATGGCTCACATTTGGACAGTACTTACGCTGCCTTTATAGCCCTCATTTTCTTACTTTGTCTAAGTGGGTTCGTCACTGAAGCCCCCTGCTGCTGGATTCCTGTTCTCAGTGGAGTTGGCCTGGTTTGGTGAGGCAGTGAACAAATTTATGCTGATGAGGCTTGGCCTTTGCATCTTGAGACTCCCCGGGGAATCATTCGCTTCCGTGTTCAATTGCACCATATGCATTCCCTCTCTTTAAAATCTGAACCTTAACCATTTTTAAACCTGGGAAAACAGGTGAATTGTGGAATCACAATCTTCACTCTTCTTTCCTTCTATTTCCTCTTTTCAGCTACATTCACTCTCAAGTTCCCTCTCTCCATTCTGTCTTGCTGCCTACCACCCACCCTACTTCAGCACCCGCAATCCTTCCCTTACCCTTGCCGTAGTCCTTTATCTCTTGTAGGTACCAAATGTTAGGAATGGGTTAACAGACCTTCGAATTAAGTCCTAATTTGATGTCAATTATCCAATAGAAGTCACTGATATATAAAGGGGCACTGTGGGGTTGGGGAGAATTGTATGTGGAGTTGAATCAAAGAAATAAAGATAGTTTATGAAGAAGCAGAACTCGTGTCTCCTTTACTGAACTGCAACCGAGAGGCACAAACACCAAATACCCAATATCGCAATACTCCTCTGATACTCCCACACTTCACTATTGCCGCTCCACACCTTAAGCTTCCCTTTGCATATTGTTAAAATCATAATATTCCTCCCTCACTTCCCAATTCCTCCCATGTTTCTGCTGCCTCCATGTAGTTTGAAATATTTTCCATTTCAGTGTTCTCTGGATCCTGACATTTGTACTGCATGCTTAAACAAACAGTATAACAATAATAATCATGACCTGCCTTTCAGATGAGACATTAAACAGAGGCCTCACCTACCTGTTTAGGTGGACATAAGAGCTCCCATGATAATATTTGAAGAAATGCAGAACGTTCACTGGACATCTGGGCTGATGCCTACTCAATTAATATGAACATTTAAAAAATTAACTGGTCACCCAGCTCATTCAGAGGCAGTGAAATATAGCTGCTTATATTAAAATAAATGCAATTTAAAGCCAATAAACTGGATGAGAGGTACTTTTGGATGTTCTGACATTCTGGTGAGATGCCATACAAATACATTTCTTTATTTCTTATTGATTAGAATTTGCACAGAAGATGTAGATCAATGGAAACTAAATTGAAGGGAGAACAGGCTGTTCCAGGACACTTTCTCTTTAGTAGATAGTCTTGTGGAAATAATTCAGTGAAGGAAGTTGCTGGAGACAATTGGAGGGACATTGAATGTCACCTCTCCCAACCATAGGTCAGTTGACTGGTGCTGTAAAAATAAAAATCAATGATCTGACAAGGGCAGACAAGGTAACAGAGCTGTCACTTAGATCATGGGAGCCCCTACATTGCTAAAAGGAACAGCAATTCATCATGCATAACACCCTATGGTTCAGGTGTCTATCTACAATCTTTGTTTCGAACAGTTCTCACACAAAGTTCTTGCATGCAGGCACATTATGACTCAATCCTATCCTCTAACAGGTTTTCTCAGGATTTCTCTCTATTCATCCTTCGGATGCTTGCCTTCACCCAATGCAGTGAACAGTGTTCCAAGGAAAGCATGTTCATAATGCCAGAGACAGGCAGCCGGCTCGAGGTGACACCCTGGATAGACATAAGCTAAACCCATACAAACGAACAGTTGGGGAAACCACCCTGTCCTATCTGAGGCTGGTGGCAAATGTGGTGGCCTGGTGCAGATTGTGTGTAGTTAGGTGAAGAAGCTGCCGAATTGCAATGATCTAGGCAGCCTGACACCTATTACAAAATACCAAAATGAGACACTTTCACCAGGGATCAAGATAATAGGTACATCTCATCTTTCTCTCTCCCTCCATTCCCCCCTTCCCCCCCCCCCCCCCCCCCCATCACAGCACAGGAAAATGTAAATGTTCTAACAGCCAATTTGCATCAAAACACATGTTTTGCAACATTAGAACTTGCAAAATTCAACTTGGTTCATTTTATCTTAATTTATGAAAGTACAAAAATGAAGTGAGAAAAGCCTTTATCTCTCACTTTATCTGTTTCCCACACTCTGTGACAGCTATTAATAATCTGTATATTTGTGTTTTCTGTCAACATAAGAACTGTTAATCAGATGAGATGATTAGAGGCTGTTTGCTTCAAAATTCAGATTTAATTACAGTGAGAGAAACAGTCTCTTTGAGCTTGATCCACTCTTTAAAATTCATAAAACAGAAACAAAAGCATCAATTTGTGCACAATCAGTTATCTATCCTCCCACACTCATGCATATGTATTCACACACGCACACATGGGTCTGGATTTTCTTTCCAGATCGAGACATTTCCTGGCTCCAACCTGGGAAATAGAGGTCCGGACAATGGAGTTTTCATTCCGGGGTGCTGACTACATTTGAAGATGGGCCTGCCACCCTGGAATTAATGCAAAGACTGCTGGTGGCGAAGGCAGGCTGGCTCCTTCACTTTGTTGAATTTATTTAAATAATGAAACAAACAAAAAGGCCTGACCCACACATACTCCCCTCACCAATACATGCCACGTAATGCCCGCACTCCCATAGCACCTTATTCCTTCTATGCAACCTAACCACCCCTTCCCCCACCCACAGCCCATGGCCTCTAATTTCCTCTTTGCCATTATTTGCCCCTCTACCAGCCCCATATGACCCCTCATAATCCCATGCCACCCTATGTCCCTCTACCCACTCTTTGTAGCCCTTCATGCTCTCAACACCAATCCATGCTCCCACTTATCCCCATGGCCATTTATAACAGCTATGCTAAATAGTGCCAACTCATGCCGGCTATTGCCTCCAACCCTATGCTAACTCACTTAGTATCCACTATGAGAAAACAATGGGAGTCATACAGTCTTAAAATAAAATTGATGATGTCACTCTAAAAAACTTTAATTGATTTAAAAAAATCAATGCTTTGACATTCCTTCAACTAATTTCTTAGCAAGTATTTCTATTCTATAACCACTTAGAATGCTGAATTAAACTGCTCATTTAATAGACACACCACTGTGATAATGTTAGGCTGTCAAGTTAGTAATGCAGCACAAATGCAACCTCTCAGGCTTAATTCAATAGAGTGAAATATTAAGCATTGATTTTTTTTAAAAACTTCACATTGTTTTAACACATTGACAGCTTTGAAAGCTCTTTGACAGCTTAGACAGTTCATTGACAGCTCGGACTGTTCTACTGAGTTTATGCACTTTTTTATGCCTGATCTTGTCCAGAAACATACATAGAAACATACATAGAAAATAGAAGCAGGGGTAGGCCATTCAGCCATTTGAGCCTGCTCCGCCATTCATTATGATCGTAGCTGATCATCAAATTCAATACCCTGACCCTGCCTTCCCCTAATATTCTTTGATCTAAGAGCTATATCTAATTCCTTCTTGAAATCACACAACGTTTTGGTCTTAACTATTTCTGTGGCAGTGAATTCCACAGATTTACACTCTCCGGGTGAAGAAATTTCTCTTCACCTCATTTCTCAAAGGTTTACCCCTTGTACTCAAACTATGACTCCTAGTTTTGGACTCCCGCACAATCGGGAACATTCTTCCTCAATCTACCCTGTCTAATCCTGTTAGAATTTTAGAAGTTTCTATGAGATCCCTTCTCACTCTTCTAAACTCCAATGAATATAATCCTATCTGACTTAGGACTCTCCTCATATGACAGACCTGCCATCCCAGATAACAGCCTAGTAAACCTTTGCTGTACTCTATAGCAAGAACATCCTTCCTCAGTTAAGGGGACCAAAACTGCACACAATACTCCAGGTGTGGCCTCACCAACACCCTATACAATTGCAGCAAAACATCCCTATCCCTATACTCAAATGCCCTCGCTATGAAGGCCAACATACCATTTGGCTTCTTTACTGCCTGCTGTATCTGCATGTTTGCTTTCAACAACTCATTCACAAGGATACCAAGGCCTTGCTGAGTATCCACCTCTTTCAATTTACACCTATTCAAGTAATAATCTGTCTTCCTATTATTGCTGCCAAAGTGGACAACCTCATATTTATCCACATTATATGCATCTTCTATGCATATGCCCACACACTCGGCCTGTCCAAATCACGCTGAAACATTCCTGCATCCTCCTCACAGCTCACCTTCCTATCCAACTTTGTATTACCTGAAAATTTGGAGATAATACACTTAGTTCTCTCATCCAAATCATTAATATATAATGTGACCAATTGGGGTCCTAGCACAGATCCCTGTGGTACCCCACTTGTCACTGCCTGCCAATCAGAAAAAGACCCCATTTATTCCAACTCTTTGCTTCCTGTCTGCTAACGAGCTTTCAATCCATCTCAAGATATTACCCACAATCCCATGCACTTAAACTTTACATAGTAATTTGTTATATAATACCTTGACGAAAGCCTTCTGAAAGTCTAAATAAGTCACATCCTTTTGTCAACTCTACATCCTCTACTTTTAACAATTCCATTGGGTACTTGACCTATACCAAAATTGGCAGGGACCAATATCCAATATCCAAAGGAATACCTACTCCTCCCACGCCTAAGCTGCACAGTTCGTGTTTCAGACACCTACCTCACCAAAATCACACCTGAGAAGGTGCAGCTGCTGATTAAATGGGCTGCTTCCTCCGTGATCCAGGAATATTCCCACCCCCTCTCCCATCCAGAAAAAGACGGAGGGTCGGTTTCAGGGTCAGGACATCCAGGTTCAGGGCCCTGGCTCTGCCGACAATCACCCAAGTAGGAGTGCCTTTTTCCATCACAAAAGTTCAGGCCACAGTCTTGTTTGTAAAACATCAATATACATTTTACATGAATAAAATTGTTGAAAACTGTCTTCCAACATTCCTTCAAACCGCTTTAAAAACTCAAGTGTGGAAACTCCTGGAATATTTCATTATGACAGTTGGCTCAATAGTATCCCGAGAGATTTTGCACATTGCACACTCTCACAATCCAGATGCCTCACCAACTCTTAGAACAAGACAGACATATCGGGGCTATTTAGAAAAGGCTGGAGCTTTCAAACAAAACTTTTCATAAACACATCGAGATGATTCATTTGTTAAAATGTAATCACATTATTGTGAAATATGCAATTTATTTCCTTTTTTGGTAAATATCTTGTTTAGAAATCTGTTACTACAAACAAATTTCAATAATAAAAATTCAGAATCACTTCAAGAGATTTATGGAAATCTTGTGTTCCGATTGTATAATCACTGCTGAGATAATCCTATAGGGTTATGGAGTGAAAGGAAAGGAGATGTATTTGTATGGTACCTTTTGTGACCTCAGAACACTTCAAAGCAGTTTATAACCAATGAGGAACTTTTGAAGTGCTGTACATGTGTTCTAATCCCAAATGTCTGGTGTGATACAATTCAGGGCCAAGCACATTTTAGTTAAAGCGGACAAAGTTTGAGATTCAAGGCACTTGCTAAGAGAATAAAGCCACAATATTGCTCATGTTTTGAAATATATACTTTACAAAGTCAGAAAGATAAAAAAATTACAATATCTATCTTATACGTTTAACATTCAGGGTAAATATGAGGTACATGTGGATTAACAGGCAAACTGTGGTCAAACACTCCACTATACTCTATGTGGCAGGTGCGACAAAGATAGATTCCATGAATTTCTAAACAACCCACTCAGATATTAATAAGCGCTGTGAGTCAATCAATCTCATTGAAACTCTGTCTCTCTCATGAGGGATTCTAGTCTTCAGGTTCAAAGACCTTATCTTGGAATTCTCTCCACAAGCCGCTCTGGCTTGTGACTTACCTGGTGAAGGAGCAGCGCTCCAAAAGCTTGTGATTCCAAATAAACCTGCTTAACTTTAACCTGGTGTTGTGAGACTTCTGACAGTGCTCACTCCAATCCAATGCCGACATCTCCACTTCATAATAACAGGAGGGGGAGAGAAGTGAAGGCACTCGTGCCCAGTGTGAGGGACAAAAAACAATCCCGGCAAGGGCAATCATTTGTGGCAAAAACTAGATTATTTAAAATAGATACTATGAGTATTCACTTTTAGTTTATACTACAAGTTTCTTTAGTCACTTGGGGGGGCGGGGGGCTGCAGGGGGGAGGCGAAATCTTCTAAGTAGTGCCCTCCACCAATAATGTCCCATCCCTATGATCACTGGACTCTGAACTAGCCTCAAATTCTGACTTCTGTTAGTTCTCCTGACCCTACCCTGAAGAAGCTGTTCCCAGCTTCAAATTATTTTGCGATGAAAGCCCAAAGCCCTCAAAATGCTTTAAACCTGAAAGAAAAAGTGCTGAAGTACCCAACAGGGTGGTCACTGTTTATTTCTTACAAAGTCTACATACAAAACACCAATTTAAATTTTCTCTCCACAGATACCTACTGTCCTGTTGTGTATATCATATCTACGTTTTAAAGGTCTTTTAAAAGTGCTCTGTTCTTTTAAAGGTTTAAACATTACCAAGTGAGATGATCTTTAAATGAGATGTTAAACTGAGAGCCCAACTACCTTTCACATAGTTCAAGTGGACATTTAAAAAAAAAGTTATGATACTATTTGATGAAGAACATAGAATTTCCTCAATGCTTGGGCCAAAGTCAGACAACACACAGACGGAGATGAAATAATTACACATCATATTGCTGCTGCAGAATCTTACTGTATTGATGTTGGCTGCTGCGTTTGCTTAGATAACCACAGTTATTATATTACAAAGTAATACACAGCATGTAAAGCTACTTGAGATGTTTCTGAGAGACATGTTCAAATGTTAGATAAATGCAAGAGTTTCTTCCAATCATACCTTCTTAGATGCCACATGATGTCCTTGAACTTCCCTCTTCCACTGCAATACATTCCCTATTTTTCATGTGTTCTGTATTGTTATAAACAAACTTCAACCAGTTATTCTGCATGTGTTGGGATTTTGACGGGTCCATGGAAATGGATTGAATGAAATTGACTTTTTGTACAAGAATATGCTCTGCGTTTGTTCCATCAGATGCCCACAATTCTTACTTATTGATCCTTTGCATCTTAGACAGGAGCTCAGCGATGAAATGAGAACGTTACCTGCTTGATTAAGATTCACTTGCTGGATATGCTGGCAATATGCAGCACTCAGATGATGTCACGCACCACAGTGGTGAAGGTTAAGTGGATTATGGCCACCATTTAGATCTTGGAATTCAATTAAAATCTTTCGCTCGCCGGTGATCTATATAAGATTAAAATAATTTAGTCAGTTCATGAGAAAGGCATATGGTGAGAGGAAAAAGCAGAATGAGAAACAGAAAAATAAACAGAGTGAGAACCAGCAAAGGCTGGCAGAAAGAAAAATCAAAGTAGGAAGAATTGCAGGAGATTTTCCACACCAGTGCTCATCCCAACCCACAGAAAATCTAACCTTTGATTTTTTTTCAGTAGGAAATGTTATCTTTGTTATACATTCTCAGACAGTTAAGTAATAAGAGTACTCTTGTGTTAATGATTCATATAAAAATTGTTCCTTAATCTTTTACACACAGCTTTTAAGATCTTACAGTAATCCTCAAGTCAAATGGATAAGTCTCTTACCATGTTCTCTGTTGCTTCTCACCAACACACCAGAGTTGTCGCTTTTCCAATCACTGAGTATCTGCCCTTAAGGGCCTTATTTTGTAGGATTAGTAACACACCATTTAAGGATCCCCTAAACACTGCTTGTGAATGAGAAAATCGTCTATATATTTTTAATTTGTGAAACTTTTGGACTTGTCAAGGTTTCATTATGGGACGGCAGCGACCCATAAAAACATTAACAAATGAAATGTTCTAAATTGGAAAGGCTGGAGCGCGATATTGCTTCATAAAAGGTGAGAGAACAACTCTAAAGAACGTAATTTTCACTATGGAGAGGTGGAATGGGGTGGGGGGCAGTGGGGATGGGGGTGGGGGGGAGGGGGTGGGAGAAGCTGGAGTCGTGTCTGTTTTATGATCAGAAATTCATCTCTGGCAGGAAACTGGCTAAAAGTCAGATTTCCACAGGAATGGGTAGGGAAGAGTTTCTTGCTCACAGAGAGCAGTGGGGCAGGAAGAAAGTGGATAGACGAAGCACGGGGCTCATGTAAACGCCACATGATGGTTGCAAGGATATCCTAAAGGAGAAATATGCTGATTATACCAAGACTTTCACTTGACCCGAGGGAAGTGAGATGTTACTGTTACAGGGGAGCCAGAAGCCTGGCACCAAGGGCAGTGCAGACCCTTGATTTTTTTCAATTCTGACCTGGATCTAATGCTGGTGGCAGTGAGAGACAGGGAGGAGGTCATCTTCCCAAAGAATGGCAGAGGAGGCCACCTCATCAGGCAGATGGGGCATTTCCCTGTTCAGCTTTATTTGCTTCGACCTTCAATGCCTCCTCCTTTCTTAGTTCCTTCTCCGCCTCCATTGACTCTCATTGACTTCAGGAAGCGTGGTGGTGAACATGCTCCTGTCTACATCAATGGGGACGAAGTAGAAAGGGTTGAGAGCTTCAGGTTTTTAGGTGTCCAGATCACCAACAACCTGTCCTGCTCCCCCCATGCCGACACTATAGTTAAGAAAGCTCACCAACGCTTCTACTTTCTCGGAAGACTATGGAAATTTGGCATGTCAGCTACGACTCTCACCAACTTTTCCAGATGCACTATAGAAAGCATCCTTTCTGGTTGTATCACAGCTTGGTATGGCTCCTGCTCTGTCCAAGACCGCAAGAAATTACAAAAAGTCATGAATGTAGCCCAATCCATCACGCAAACCAGCCTCCCATCCATTGACTCTGTCTACACTTCCTGCTGCCTCGGCAAAGCAGCCAGCATAATTAAGGACACCATGCACTCTGGATGTTCTCTCTTCCACCTTCTTCTGTCAGGAAAAAGATACAAAAGTCTGAGGTCACGTACCAACCAACTCAAGAGCAGCTTCTTCCCTGCTGCTGTTACTTTTGAATGGACCTACCTCGCATTAAGTTGATCTTTCTCTACACCCTAGCTATTACTGTGATACTACATTCCGCACACTCTCATTTCTTTCTCTATGAACGGCATGCTTTGTCTGTATAGCACGCAAGAAACAATACTTTTCACTGTATGCTAACACATGTGACAATAATAAATCAAATTAAATCAAATCCAATGAGCTGTCTCTGACCATGAACCTCACTATCCTAAAGGTGCACACCTTCTGGAAGGCCACATTATGGAAAGTACAGGGGACCACCACAATAACTGGGATGCTTGCAAGAGAGCCATGGAGAGCACCACCCAACAAGTTCTGAAGATGTGATTTGGTGCCCAAAACTGTAGAATGGTCAGTAACCATCTTGTCAAGAGAGATCCCTTGTCCTCTAGGATCCATTCATGCACTTTGGATGTCGGAGTGATGATCTAAGGTAGCCTTGTAGAGTCTGAAGGAGCAAGCATGGATCAATCTCTTGTGGTCACAGACCAGGTGAATATTGGGGGAGTGCCTCCATCGCCTTCCTGCTCTATTTTCCTTTTCTGTGTCCTCCTGATGCTTGGAGTCCTGCCCTTGATGTGAAGTTGTCTCTTATCCTCATAGGGCCCAGAATCTGACAGTCATGTCCTCATTGCCAGCTGGAAACTTCTTCGTGGGCGTGTGGCCACTTAATGGTCTTTGGCAGACTTGCCTTCTGCTGTTCTGCCCACGCAATGCTGGGGTGCCAGCCACGTTCAGGCTATGTGTACCTACACTCTTCCTGCTGCCTTGCAATGCCAAAGGTGCTCCCTAACCAACCATGCACTGGCCCTCACTGACTATGATAATCCCCTGGGGCAGGTATTACCGGCTCTCCACTCTGTATTCACCTCCTTGTAGCTGTTCTGAAATGGATAGCTTGTACAACCTGCCTCCCTCTTTAAATATCTCACCCTTCCTTTTTCACAAGTTCTGAATGAGATTTTAAACTGTGTTAATTGGCCTTAATGTGTTGAGAGCAAGCTTCCTTTCCCACCTTCCCAAGCTGCTCATTTTTGCCAATGTCAGGAGCGGCGCCCTAAAATTGACAAAATGCCCTGTGGCAATATTTTTGAGAACTCCCCTGACTCTTCCATTCCCCTTTTCAGGGCCCTGAAAAGTCAGGCCATAATCTCACATGTTCATTTTCTACAGCTATGTTGGAAACACGGTCAATAATAAACACTTCATTAATCCACAACAGTATCATCAGAACAATAAAGTTAACTACATCTTTCCATTTTGAATTTACAGGGGTGAAATTCTCTCTTTTTAAAATTTTTTTCTTGGATTGTGTAACTTTCCTTGGATTGAAGAATATTATCAATATTTGTTGCCCATTACCAGTTTCCCTGAAAGCTTTAAGAATTTAAGAATAGTGTGGGGTTTTGTTATATATGACCAGACCAGGTTATGGGGGTGATGTGTTACTTTACGATAAAGACATTTAAGGTATTTTATCTTAATTAAGATAGTTTAGCTTTAATGAAAATCCAGCAGCTCTTTTACTCTTTGTGCTGGTCCATAAATTAAAGGATTTAGTGAGTTCAGTTTCATAATTTGCCATTAGCTTCTGAGTTGTGTGCTTGGTACCCCAATCATCCATTGATGTCAGCTGTGCCTGCTATACATGCTGGGCTGGATTTTATGGGTCGCTGCAATCCTTGTGTGGTATGGCATTACTGTTATGTTAGATGGAATAGATTCAGAAATATCTAGCCACTCAAGACTGGGCATCCTTGAGGCACTGTGTGCCTCAGAATTGCAGCAGAATTGTACTCAACCACAATCTGTAACCTCATCGCCTGGCATATCCCTCATTCTTTCATCACCTTCAAGCTCAGGGATTAATCCTGGTTCAATTAAAAGGGCATTCCAGGAGCAGCACCAGGTATACCTAAAAATGAGGTGTCAGGCTGGTGAAGCTACAGGACTACTTGTGTGCCAAACAGTGGATGCAGCATGTGATAAACAGAGCTAAGCAATCCCACAACTTAATGGATCAGATCTAAGCTCTGCCGTCCTGCCCAATCCAGTTGTGAATAGTAGTGGGCCATTAAATAACTAACCAGAGGAGGAGGTTCCACAAACATCTCCACCTTCAACGATGGGAAACACAGCACATTAGTGCAAAAGACAAGGCTAAGCATTTAACAGCCATCTTCAGCCAGAGGTGCCAAGTGAATAGTCCATCTCGCATTCCTATTAAGGTCCCCAGCATCACAAATGTTTATCAATTCAATTCACCTCACATGATGTAAAGAAACTGATACTGCAAAGGTTAAGGGCCCCGAAGACAGAACTAGCTGCACCCTTGACCATGCTGTTCCTGTACAACTGTAACACTGACATCTACCCAGCAATGTGAAAATCCTGTCCACAAAAAGCAGGACAAACCCAATCCAATTAATTACTGCCCCATCCACCTACTCTTGATTATTAGCAAAGTGATGGATGGTGTCATTGCTGGTGCTATCAAGTGGCACATGTTCAGCAGTGACTTGTTCACTGGTGCTCAGTTTGGGTTCCACTAGGGTCACTTGGCTCCTGACATCATTACAGCCTCGGATCAAACATGGAGTAAAGAGCTGAACTCGGGAGGTGAGATGAGAGTGGCTGACCTTGACATCAAGCGAGCATTTGACCAAGTCAAAGTAGCATCAAGGAACCATTGCAAAATTGATGGTTGAGCTTTGGATACTACCCTGAAGAACTCTTGCAGTGATATCCTGATAGTGAGATGATTGGCCTCTAACAATAACCACCATCTTCCTTGAGCTAGGTATGGCTCCAACTAATGGAGAGTTTTACCCCGGTTCACATTGACGCTTCAGCTGCTTCATCAATGATCTTCCCTCCATCATACAGTCAGGTGTGGGAGTGTGCACTGATGGTTGCACAATGTTCAGCACCATTCACAGCTCCTCAGATACTGAGGCAGTCCATGTCCATATGTAGCCAAACCTAGACAACATCAGGTTTGTACTGATAGTGGCAAGTAACATTCATGTCACACAAGTACTAAGTAATGACTGTCTCTAACAAGAGAGAATCTAACAATTTCCCCTTGAAATGCAATTTCATTACAATTACTGAATACTGCACTATCAACATTTTGGGGGTTACAATTAACCAGAAACTGAAGTGGACCAGCCATACAAGTACTGTAGCTACAAAAAGATTCTAGGAATTTTATAACAAGAACTCACCTCCTGACTCCCCAAAGCCTGTCCATCATCTACAAGGCACAAGCCAGGCGTGTGATGAAATACTCTCCACTTGCCTGGATGAGTGCAGCTCCAATAACACTCAAGAAGCTCAACACCATCCAGGACAAAGCAGCTCACTTGAATGGCATTTCATTCACCACCTTCATCATTCGCTCTCTCCACCACTGACACATAGGGCCCGATTTTACCAAAACTTCGTGCCCGTTTTCGGGTGCAAAATGGCGGCAAAGTTGGGCGTTGGGCCTATGCCGCGATCCGCACCCGATTCCTAGCGGATCGCACCTTTGCCAACGGCCGATTCGGGCGCCGTTCTGGTGCGCACCCAAATCGGCCGGCGCGACGATTTAAATGCACTCGCACGCATTTAAATCGACTTAATGAAGCGCGCGCCCAACTTTACCATCAATTCCCCTTTTACCAGCGTTCGGCCCAATTCGCGACCGCGCCTTTACCGACCTGATAAGTAAAAGTCCAACTTGTACTTTTATTCGGCAGGGGAATCGCCGAGGCCCACCCTTCGCAGACACCCCCTCTAACCACCCCGGCAGACCGCCCACCCCGGGATTGGGCCCCTCTGGGAGGCAAACCCCCCCCCCCTCTACCCCCCCCCCCCCCCGGGATCGGACCCCTCTGGGAGGCAAACCCCCCCCCCTACCCCCCCCCCCCCCCCGGGATCGGACCCCTCTGGGAGGCAAACCCCCCCCTACCCCCCACCCCCGGGATTGGACCCCTCTGGGAGGCAACCCCCCCCTCTACCCCCCCCGGGATTGGACCCCTCTGGGAGGCAACCCCCCCCCCCGGGATCGGACCCCTCTGGGAGGCAGGCTCCCACCCCCGGGATTGGACCCCTCTGGGGGGCAACCCCCCCCCCGGGATCGGACCCCTCTGGGAGGCAGGCCCCCTCCCCCCCCCCCAGGAGCAGACCCCTCTGGAAGGCAGGCCCTCTCCCCCCAGGATCGGACCCCTCTGAGAGGCAGGCCCCCCCCTGGCAGTGCACACCCCTGACCTACCTCGATCATGGTCTCCCTCCACCATCCTTCCCGCTCACCTTCAGTCCTTCGACAGCCTGCAGTGCGTTCCTGGACACTGACTTCGAGCCACGGCTGAAGTGACCGGGCTTCACACAGGTCCGCTGGCGTCTGCCGGAGGAGGGGGGGTGGGCCCAGTTGGAACTCTGGTGGCGGGGGGGCGGAATGAGGAGAGCGGGCGGGCCCACGTCGCCCTCTTTTGGGGGGGTGGGTGGGAGGGGAAGGGGTGTGACGTCTCATCCTCTGGGGGGTTGGGGAGGGGAGGGGGTGTGATGTCGCATCTTCTGGGGGGGGTGGGAGGGGAGGGGGAGTGACATCTCATCATCTGGGGGGCGGGAGGGGAGGTGGTGTGATGTCTCATCCTCTGGGTGGTGGGGGGGTGGGAGGGGAGGGGGTGTGACGTCTCATCCTCTAGTCGGGGGGATTCCGCTGCCTGTCTGCGGCCGATCCCTCCTGGCACCATCACTGGTACACTGCCAGCCACAGATTACTCTTCCCTGCAGGTGCGAGGGAGCGGGAGAGATGGCTGTGGCTGGTAGTGTACCAGTGATGGTGCCAGGAGGGATCAGCCGCAGACAGGCAGCGGAACCCCCCCCGACTAGAGGATGATACGTCACACCCCCTCTCCACCCCCCAAGGGGATGAGACGTCACACCCCCTCCCCTCCCACCCCCCCAGAGGATGAGACGTCACTCCCCCTCCCCTCCCACCCCATCCCCCCTCCCCCCTTCCGACCAGAGGATGAACGGCAGAGAGACTCTCTCCGGTCTCTGCTTTTTTTTTCACGCCCGGGCGCATTCTGTCAGGTTTTTTCTGAACTGCGCATGCGCAGTTCGGAGCTCCTATCGTTCCGGCGGTGCTCAGCCCCACCCACTGGACCGGTGCCGGAAAAAAGCGTATGGTCGCGCTGGAGCGCGGCCTCCGGGCTCGGATCTATTTGACGCCCGCACCCGGCACTTAGTCTCTAAATGGTAAAATCGGGCCCATAGTGACAGGGTGCCATGCCGTGTAGGGTCGGGGCGGCACGGTGACACAGTGGTTAGCACTGCTGCCTCACAGCTCCAGGGACCCAGGTTCGATTCCCGGTTGGGTCAGAGTCTGCACGTTCTCCCCGTGTCTGCATGGGTTTTCTCCGGGTGCTCCGGTTTCCTCCCTCAGTCCAAAAGACATACTAGTAAGTGGATTGCCCATGCTAAATTCTCCCTCAGTGTACCTGAACAAGCACTGGAGTGTGGCGACTAGGGGATTTTCACAGTAACTTCACAGCAGTGTTAATGTAAGCCTACTTGTGACACGAAAATACTTTTAAAAACTTTAAACTTTAGTGGCAACTTTGTCTACCATATAGAAGATGCACTGCAGCAATTACCCAGGCTCCTTCAACAGCATCTTCCAATCCATGAAAGAATTAAAATGAATTGTACATCTTCAATCCAGAAGGGCCGTCTGCAAGCACTTTGGGATTCCTTTGGCCAAGATCCTGGAATAAAAGACACCACTAAACAATTATTTTATCCCAACTTTATCCAACATACAAAACTCAAATAAATGTATTTGTGTGTTCTCTTAGCACTTGCTTGTAGATGTCTTTGCTTCTGGTGGAAGGCTGCTTGCCTCACTAAGAGAGACTGCAAACACTCTTGCAGGATGAACTCAAGCAGCTCTGGGCTTAAAAGGCCTGGCTTTGGTCTGTAACACCTCAGAATTGGTGGCAGCAGTCTTGGTTGACTGTGAGGCAACCATGGGGACAGTGGTGCGCTCACTAATGCTGTCATCCTGAGAGAGGACAGCAGGTTTGTGCTTCATGGAGCCACTGCCGTGCCCCAGGGATGAAGCCTCAGCAATCCTCATAATCTGCTGGAGGACAGATTGAGGGACTGACATGAGATCCTCAAGCACTGGCATCTGCAGCCATGGTGGCAGCAGTCTGAATCTGCATGGCATCAGGCCAAAAATCCATGACCTACATTTGAATTTACACTGCCACATTCAAATGTTGGGGGTGCCATCTACTTGTGCTGTGCTGAAAGCTGAGGCATTGGCCATTGGATGTTGCATCATGGTCGAGTCCAATATTGTTCCTATGGAGTTGGCCACCACTTTCATGCTAGAATGGATGGGTTGTAAGCTCTGTGCAAAGCCCAGTACCAAGTTGCAGTGAACTCCTCCATGCTCTTCGACAGTGACAAGCGCCTTTCTGGCAGGCGCTGATGTGCTGAGCTTTCTGTGTGCATGCTCATGTGCTTTTATCTGCATGTAGTCATATTTCTCCATCAGAGTGCTCCGCAGTAGAAATTACCTGTGAAGCCTTATCCTTCATTGAGTTAGCACACCACCTTTCTTCTGGCCTGCTGCATCCACTTCACCCAGCAACTCACTATGTGCAGCTCCCTCCTCTATTTCCTGCCCTATAACAGTGGCAGCATTTCAGAAGTGCTTCATTGACTTTGAGATGTTCAGTGGCCATGAAAAGAACAATGGACAGTGTTCCATTCTGCCCTCCAAAGTTTGTGCAGTTCCAGTATCTGAGCTGACAGTTGTGGGTATCAGATCAAGTGACAGTGTTTCTTCTTCCTCAGTCTGCTCTCTCTTTGAGCCTTCAGCCTCAGGCGCTATTAACTGCTAAGTGATAGGTTTTGAATATCTGAAAGCATAAATGCTCAAGGGAAAGGAAGAGTGGGTGGTGGGGAGAAATATAAGGTGCATAGTCACACCATCTGCAGTGTGCATAGCATAACAGATCTCAAGATAAATGTAAAGTAGCTGCATTGGACAGGGATATACTTTCATCCTCAGTGGCTTTAGTGATGGCGCTGCCAACTCAGTGAAGACCCCTCCAGTTATCCTCAGTACTGTGTTTTCCATCAAGGTCAGCACATCATCCATCATTATAACTTCTACCATCTATTATGGGCCACCTGGTCCTGTAGAATAGAGGAAGGTATGCCAATGAGTGAGGTGCACTCGTTGGTTGATCTGCCTGACAAAGTGTATTAGATATGGTGAAGTAAAGGTGAAATTTCCAGTAGTGCTAAATGTGTGAGGGTGAAGTATTTGAATGAGAAGTTTGAAGAGGGTGTGAAAGAGATGGTTGGTAGGTGAGTGAAGGAAAAACGGTGATTGGACCATAGCGGGGGTGTAGTTGGTAGAAACTGGCATGTGCCACTCATGTGAGTTCATTAAACTTCTTCAGGTACTGAATCTATCATCCATGTCCAGACCGTTGACATTGACCGCCACAGCTATCTGCTCCCATTTTCTTCTAAGGAGTTGCCTGGAGTCTCTCCCACAAGGGAAGAGAAAACCTCTGCCCTGATCCAGCAGCTTCAGCATAGCATCAGAAAACCTGGGGTCTCTTTGTTGTTGTGCCTTTTTGAATCCATTCTGATGCTCTCCAAATGTTGCCCAAGCAGTTCCAGCCCCTGCTGCAGCCAAGTACTTCTTGCCTTTGAGAGATGGCTTTAACCAGAGCAGGTTAGCTTTAATTGCTGCTAGCCTCTCGGGAATCTGGGTGCCCTGCTGAGGTGTGCAGCTCAGTGCTGAGAGCGCTGCTGAGTGGCTGCACACCATAGCCTTGAGATAACACAAGAACATCAGAAGTAGACTGTACTGTCTGTCTCGCCTGCTCTGCCATTCAACATGATCGTGGCTGATCTTAGGCTTCAACTCCACTTTGACTCCTACTCACCATACCCCTTCATTCCCCAAGGGAACAATTACCTGTCATCACCGCTTTAAATATATTCCATATTGGAACAGCTACAATCTTCTGGGGTAAAGAATTTCAAAGATTCACTATCCTTCACTAGGGGGGGATTTGAGAAAAAAGCTTTTTACTCAGAGGGTGGTGACGGTCTGGAATGCACTGCTGGGAGGGTGGTGGAGGCGGAATGCTTCACATCCTTTAAAAAGTATGTGGATGAGTACATGGCACGTCATAACATTCAAGGCTATGGGCCAAGTGCCGTCCAGTGGGATTAGGTGGGCAGGTCAAGGCATTTCATGCATCGGTGCAGACTTGATGGGCTGAAGGGCCTCTTTTGTGCTGTGGTGTTCTGTGATTCAGTGATTCTTTGAGAGAAGGAATTCCTCCTTATCCCAGTCCTAAATGATCAATTCCTGAATCTGAAACTGTGCCCCCATGTTTTAGATCCCCGATCAGTACAAAACAATTTCTTAGCACCTACCCTATCACACACCTTATATGGTGAGCAGGTAGCATGAAGTTGAAGTGATGCCTGGAGCACTTCGACTGGGTGTGGGGTATCATTCATTGTAATCTTAACTTTCAAATGTAGGGGCTATCCGATTCACGGCCCCCCCCTCGCCCCCTTAACTTGTAACTGAAATATTCATACACTATTGAAGCTAACGGCAAGACATTTGTGTAAAGTGCCAGAAACCAGTGCACCCCAGAGCCATGCCTCCAAAGCTCGTGGCTTCTCTGTCAGGAATATTTACCACCCGTACTCTAAAGCTATGCAGTTCTATTAGTGTTAGCATTATTTTTAGTATAATTGACAGCACCACAGTTGCACACTGAATTAAACCCAGCTATCTTGAGGTATGACATAATGATTAAAACATCAATTAAAGGGTGAGGCTCAGTAAAATAAGCCAAGCTGCCAATTACTGCAATTTTCATGGGCACTAAGTGCTTTAAAATTGACATTAGGAATAGCACATTGAGTTAATTTCCAAGCTTTGCTGTGGCTTCCATCATTTAAATCTACGGTTAGAATATCATACATAGCATGCATTTGGATTTCTCATACAGACAGGCAGGGCTCCAGTCAGAGGTATGACAAATACTCCTATAATATCATTACTTTTGCTCTAGTACTCAGCAATAAATCTATTAGAAGATAAATCTATTCTAATGCAGCAGAAAGACAATTTTAGTATTTCATACTATTCTGGAGTTTTGTGTTCTCTGGACATTTTAGCAGTCTAAGAATGAAATGGATGACCCTTGATTTCAATGACTAATGCACCCGTTCTTGATTTCACTGACTGGATTTTCACTTGCCGGTTGGAGGCAAGTACAATTGTGGAGGTGCCTTGAAAATCCTTTTCACAGAACGTATCACTGGGTCCCAATGCCTCTGGAACACAAAGCAATTTTCAAAGGGAGGGCCGGGAGTGGGGGGGGGGGGGGGGGTGGGGGGGGGGGCAGTTGTTGAGCTTGTCGATGAACTTTTTAACAGTCCTCGGGGGAGCAGTTTGAAATTTTCAGTCAAGAGGCATGGAAAAAACACAATCGTTTGCAACATGTCAGCGTGTGGTTGTTGTTTGATTTATTGTTGTCACGTGTCATCAGGATACAGTGAAAAACATTGTTTCTTGCACGCTATACAGACAAAACATACCGTTCATAGAGTACACAGCGGAGAAGGAAAG
This sequence comes from Mustelus asterias, assembly GCF_964213995.1. Taxonomy (NCBI): domain Eukaryota; kingdom Metazoa; phylum Chordata; class Chondrichthyes; order Carcharhiniformes; family Triakidae; genus Mustelus; species Mustelus asterias. The sequence goes on from NC_135805.1 coordinate 80,066,791, forward strand.
GAGAGAGTGCAGAATAGGTTGTGAACACAGCTAGAACCACGAGAGCTAATGGAAGCACTGGTGGACACACTTAAGAAACCAAAAATAATGCTCAGTTGCTCAAACAGTGGCACAGAGTAGCCAGTGCTGGAGCTGAGAGGCTTGTGAAGACTTCACATCTCGCAGCAACTGGTTGTCATGCTCCACAGTTGCTGTGATCTTGAACTTCTTCCCTTCTGTCTCCTTCCAAGGATTCCACTGTATTCTCTCAGGTGCAGGGCATCAGCAGTTATACCCATGTATCAAGGTGCTAAGTGATCACCCGGATTTATCAACAGGAGATTCATCAACAGAAGGGGCTACCCATCCCTCATCAAACAACAAGTCTGAAACCATAGTAAGAGGTTTTTTCAAGTTTAAGCTTATTTATTAGTGTCACAAGCAGGCTTACATTAACACTGCAATGAAGTTACTGTGAAAATCCCCTAGTTGCCACACTCCGGTGCCTGTTTGGGTACACTGAGGGAGAATTTAGCATGGCCAATGCACCTAACCAGCACATCTTTCGGACTATGGGTGAAACCAGAGCACCCGGAGCAAGCACACGCAGACACAGGGAGAGCGTGCAGACTCTGTACAGATAGTCACCCAAGCCAAGAATCGAACCGGGTCCCTGGCACTGTGAGACAGCAGTGCTAACCACTGTGCCATTGTGCTGCCTAGCTTGCTTTATGTGCGTGCTTGTTTTTCTGGCAACTGCCATTGCTTCTTAATCCTCTGCTAGTCATCACTGCCTCATGCAAGATCTTCAATGCAACTCCCAAAGAGTTTGATGGACACTGGAGGACCAGGATTATTCCTGGATGGCTACTGACCCCTGGAAGGCTACTGACCACTCTGTGGGAGTCAAAGAGAAGAGCACAGAGGGTTTACAACCAATGCCACTTGCTCATTTTTCACATTTTAAGCCTTCACCACCTCATTTTTTTCAACCATCACCTTTGGCGGGTTTTTACGGCCTCATTTGACCTGAGACCAGAAAATCTCACCCGAGATCAACAGACCTTCCCATTGTCCGCCCCTCGCCCACTCTGATTCCCGTGGCAGGCGGGGCAGGAGAATTCCGGCGCTTATCTCCAACCTTCTGTGATCGGCGCAACTTGTGGGCCGAAGGGCCTGTTGTGCTGTGGCTTTCTATGTTCTATGTTCTATGTTCTTCTGTATCCCTGTAAAGCCCTGGATATAAATCATTGTTATGATTACAAAAAAGATTGTTTTGTTCACAATAATTGCATTGCTTAATCATTGTACTGCTGAGCAGGAGGTATCAGAGGATGATGAGGAGGCAGACAGAGATAAAGCTAAACAGAGGTACCCCTGCTGCGTGATCAGATGGCTTCCTCGGTCACACTCTGGGAAAAGGATCTCCCTCTTCCCCCTCACAGTCTCCAACATTAAACCCAGGTCGGCCTCGATGAAGTGAGGGTCTGTACTATTGCAGGTGTCAGGCTACGACATCTTGCTTTCCTCTGGTGCAGTGAAAGACTTTGGCTCAAACCCCAGATCTCCCACTCAGATAAACCAGCAGCCTCAGTGATGGCTGCCATGGAAGTCTAAACGAATCTCACAATTCATCTGATCTGTCTCCATTTCTGCCCTTACTGTCTCTGAGTGAACAGAAAATCTGTCTCCATGTCAATTAAAGGCCTCATCAGACAAAGATATGAACGTCAATAAGTTTCCCATCAGAGGTGGCTTTTTGATTTGAAAAAAAAACAACTCCAATTTCCCACATCCATTGTGAAAATTCAGCCCAGCGACAGTTTCATTTATATGTGAGGGTAAACTCTGTTTCAGAAAATGTGACCTTTCCCACGCCACTTTCTTCTTTGCACTCTGAGCACGCAATGCTTTCATGTTGGCACAAATGTAATTCTGTCCTTTTATAATCGAGGTGCATTTCTTCCTTTTCAATGAAAGTCACCTTTAGGCTGAGAGTATGAAATAGAAACATTAAAGGAAGATCTGAGTGGCAACATCTCATCCTCAAAAAAACTCAGAGCCCAAGAATCCACGGGGATGGGATGGTACAACCTGGTTTCATTGGTGAGGGAAGTTTGGATGGAGGGGCTAAGAATAGCAGATTTCTGATGAGTTGAGATGTGCTTGGGATGATGTTCTTGCTCCCTGCCAAAAAGGACAGAAATGCTAGCTGCAGTTTGAAGATCTGTGGAGTGGGAGCCGGATCGGGTGGGGGAATGCTTAGAATAGAAAATGAAATTCTGCCTGCAGACACATTGGGTCCTACATTGATCCTGTCAGCAAGGTATGCCTTATCTTACTAGCTGAACCTATGCCCATTTCCAAGCTGGGCCCTGATTGAGGGCCAAGGTATAGATATTCCTGAGAATCTCCTCACATCTGTGGTGGGTAAATTGTTGGAAGGTATTTTGAGAGACAGGATCTACAGGCATTTAGAGACGCTAGGAACTGATTAGGGACAGTCAGCATGGCTTTGTGAGTGGAAAGTCATGTCTCACAAATTTGATTGAATTTTTTGAAGGGGTAACCAAGAAGGTAGATGAGGGCAGTGCAGTTGATGTTGTCTACATGGACTTTAGCAAGGCCTTTGACAAGGTACCGCATGGTAGGCTGTTGCATCAGGTTAAATCTCACGGGATCCAGGGTGAGGTATCTAAATGGATACAAAGTTGGCTTCTTGACAGAAGCCAGAGGGTGGTTGTAGAGAGTTGTTTTTCAAACTGGAAGCCTGTGACCAGCGGTGTGCCTCAGGGATCAGTGCTGGGTCCACTGTTATTTGTCATTTATATTAATGATTTGGATGAGAATATAGGAGGCATGGTTAGTAAGTTTGCAGATGACACTAAGATTGGTGGCATAGTGGACAGTGAAGAAAGTTATCTTCAATTGCAACAGGATCTTGATCAATTGGGCCAGTGGGCTGACGAATGGCAAATGGAGTTTAATTTAGACAAATGCGAGGTGATGCATTTTGGTAGATTGAACCAGGGCAGGGCTTACTCAGTTAATGGTAGGGCGTTGGGGAGAGTAACAGAACAAAGAGATCTAGGGGTACATGTTCATAGCTCCTTGAAAGTGGAGTCACAGGTGGACAGAGTGGTGAAGAAGGCATTCGGCATGCTTGGTTTCATCGGTCAGAACATTGAATACAGGAGTTGGAATGTCTTGTTGAAGTTGTACAAGACATTGGTAAGGCCACACCTGGAATACTGTGTGCAATTCTGGTCACCCTATTATAGAAAGGATATTCTTAAACTAGAAAGAGTGCAGAAAAGATTTACTAGGATGCTACCGGGACTTGATGGATTGAGTTATAAGGAGAGGCTGGATAGACTGGGACTTTTTTCCCTGGAGCGTAGGAGGCTGAGGGGTGATCTTATAGAGGTCTATAAAATAATGAGGGGCACAGATCAGCTAGATCGTCAATATCTTTTCCCAAAGGTAGGGGAGTCTAAAATTAGAGGGCGTAAGTTTAAGGTGAGAGGGGAGAGATACAAAAGTGTCCAGAGGGGCAATGTTTTCACACAAAGGGTGGTGAGTGTCTGGAACAAGCTGCCAGAGGTAGTAGTAGAGGTGGGTACAATTTTGTCTTTTAAAAAGCATTTAGATAGTTACATGGGTATAGTGGGATATGGGCCAAATGCGGGCAATTGGGATTAGTTTACGGGTTTTAAAAGAAAAGGGCGGCATGGACAAGTTGGGCTGAAGGGCCTGTTTCCATGCAGTAAACTTCTATGACTCTATGACTCTATTAGCACCCGCTCTGCGCCAATGACTTAAAAGGAATGGCTCATTCCTCACAAGGCCATTCAGGAAATTTTCACCTTCAGCTTGAATTCTTGCTCCACTTTGTCTGAGGTTTTGGGTTCTTCCATTTGTTGCTACAATGGTGTATGTTGAATGTTGTATGTTGTAGGTCTCATGAAGAGGTTCTGAACCTTGTATGGTTGAACATTAAGTGTTCATTGATAACACATAATATATTCAAGTACACAGGGTGGGGTCTAAGCTGCAAGCCAACTCCATGTTTGCTTCCACACAGGTCTCCTAAATCCTGACTGAGATCAAAGTCGTTCTGGAAAAAAATGTAGAAAGCACTGTCAATTTCAAGGCTTCAGCTTCAATGCCTCCTTTTTTCACCTCATCTCCAGTCTTCTATGTTCCTGTAAAGCCCAGGACCTGTGTCATGATTTTTATTTTTGGTGACAATAATTGCATTGCACCAGTTAACGTATGCACACCTGGCCCAGTGAATAGTTAGAAAAGCATGTGCAATGAGGAATAATCCAAGTTCTGGAACTGCAACCTTTAAAACTCAACCCCACAATTAGTAAAAAAATAAAAGGCACTCTGAATCTCTTGATAAATGATGTAAAGAGGAACACGTTCAAATTGTAAAATAGCTGACATAATGGAGTTCAATAATTTAAACCGTAAGTCTTCATCAATTTTACATAAGAGACAAACAACTTCATTATTTAAGAGGACTGCAGTGAACAGGATTGTACGCTGTTGACATGCCTGTTTACCGATTTCAGAGATAAACGGTAAAGCAGTATTACTTCTTCTTTTTCTAATAAGTACAAAGATCCCTTAACTCAGAGAGAGGAGGCAAAAGAATGAACTAAAAACTGCAGAGTTCCTGCACAAAAATTTATGTGCCGAGAACATTTATTTAAAAAAACTGCCGCACATCTTCCGCTATTTTTCTGCCCCATTTAATTTGCTAGGTGGTAAACCAGACCAAATTCTCGATATTTCAATTTATGCCTCAGGATATGAAACTCTACAATAGGAGAGTTGAAGATAAAAGTTATCTTGGTTGTTTGATAGTGACCTGATATTAAAGAAATACAGTGAAGCCTGTAAATTAGGAGACCTCAGGAACTCGCATCAGGCATCCATTTCTTTACAGGCATTTTTATTTTCAAATGAGCATTGTCTGTACTGTAAAAACTGGTTCAACAATCTTGAAGGAACAGCCGAGATTAAGATAAGCACTTAATCAGCTTCATAATTACAAATAACTTTTGTCATGTTGAAATCTATAGTATAAGGGCATAGCGTAAGGGTGTCTGGCAGAGCAAAAGTTATGATGTTAACATGGGACCTGGAAACAGTACTGCCTCGCTCACAGTGTAATGTAAAGAGACACATGATCTGAGACTATGGTCAGTTGTGGTATGGACAGAGACCTGTGCAGAAGCAAGCGTGGAGTTGGCTTGCAGCTTAAGCTACACCCTGTGTACATGTACCTATCCCAGAGCCTGATGGGATATACCTCCAGAATACTGAGAGAGACAAGGGAGGAAATTGCTGGGGCCTTGAGAGAAATCTTTGTATCCTCACTGGCTACAGGGGAGGTCACAGTAAGAGTTTTAACAACACCAGGTTAAAGTCCAACAGGTTTATTTGGTAGCAAATGCCATACAGGGGAGGTCCCAGAGAATTGGAGAATAGTCAATGTTGTTCCCTTGTTTAAGAAGGGTAGCAAGAATAATCCAGGTAATTACAGGCCAGTGAGCCTTACATCAGTGGTAGAGAAATTATTGGAGAGGATTCTTCGAGACAGGATTTACTCCCACTTGGAAATAAGTGGACGTATAAGTGAGAGGCAACATGGTTTTGTGAAGGGGAGGTCATGTCTCACTAACTTGATCGAGTTTTTCAAGGAAGTGACAAAGATGATGATGAGGATAGGGCAGTGGATGTTGTCTACATAGACTTCAGTAAGGTCTTTGACAAGGTCCCTCATGGCAGACTGGTACAGAAGGTAGAGTCACATGGGATCAGAGGTGAGCTGGCAAGGTGGATACAGAACTGGCTCAGTCATAGAAGACAGAGGGTAGCAGTGGAAGGGTGCGTTTCTGAATGGAGGGTTGTGACAAGTGGCATTCCTCAGGGATCAGTGCTGGGACTTTTGTTGTTTGTGATATATATAAATGATTTGGAGGAAAATGTAACTGGCTTGATTAACAAATGTGAGGTAATGCACTTTGGAAGGTCTAATACAGGTAGGAAATACACAGTAAATGGCAGAACCCTTAAGAGTATTGATAGGCAGAGGGATCTGGGTGTACAGGTACACAGGTCACTGAAAGTGGCAACACAGCTGGAGAAGGTAGTCAAGAAGGCATACGGCATGCTTGCTTTCATCGACCATGGCATTGAGTTTAAAAATTGACAAGTCATGTTGCAGCTCTATGGAACCTTAGTTAGGTCGCACTTGGGATATAGTGTTCAGTTCTGGTCGTCACACTACCAGAAGGATGTGGAGGCTTTGGAGAGGATACAGAAAAGATTTACCAGGATGTTGCTGGTATGGAGGGCATTAGCTATGAGGAGAAGTTGGAGAAACTTGGTTTGTTCTCACTGGAACGACGGAGGTTGAAGGGCGACCTGATATAAGTCTACAAGATTATGAGGGGCATGGACAGAGTGGGTAGTCAGAAGCTTTTCCCCAGGGTGGAAGAGTCAATTATTAGAGGGCATAGGTTTAAGGTGCGAGGGGCAAGGTTTAAAGGAGATGTATGAGGCAAGTCTTTTTACACAAAGTGTGGTGGGTGCCTGGAACTCACTGCTGGGGGAAGTCGTGGAAGCAGATATGATAGTGACTTTTAAGGGGCGTCTTGACAAATACATGAATAGGATGGGAATGGAGGGATATGGTCCTTGGAAGGGTAGGGGGGTTTTGGTTCTGTCAAGCAGCATGGTCGATGCAGGCTTGGAGGACCAAAGGGCCTGGTCCTGTGCTGTAATTTTCTTTGTTCTTTGTTCTTTTATATTATGTGTTATCAATGAACACTTGATGTTCAACCATACAAGTTTCAGAATCTCTTCATGAGACCTACTGAACATTCATTTTGCACCAAGTAGCAGCGCATGGAAGAACCCAAAACATCAGATATGCTGGAGCATGAATTCAAAAATGAGCAAATTAAAGTAGCAGCATTCTGACCTGACTGAAAGCATCTGAAGTTCAGACATAGGAGATTACCTGAAATGAGCTCCATTGCAGAACTGGAAAAGGAAAGGCAGAAGAAAAAACTCCACTATGCAGCTGAGGATTCCTGAGGTCTCACGGGATTCCATTGTGTATGCCTATAGAGTTCAGATTCAAAGGACCTTGTAGGGGTGAACAATAAAATTCAATTTTAAGCCAGGACTAGTCTAAAAACCTTCAGCGCTGTACAAAAATCTCAGCGCCTGTTTCTGAAAACACCACGGCAGCCAGGTTCAGAATCATTGTCGTACCACATGGCAGCCAAACTCATTTTCTGAAAAAAAGGAACAGAACGTTTACAAAGTTCTGTCAAAGACAGGTATCCACTGTAAAACACTCAAAAATCCTCCAGCGTCACAGTGAAGGCCCCAAATCATTGATTTAACAAATTACTGCAAAAAACTAAATCCCAAAGTGGTCAAGCCTGCTGTCGGCGTGGTAACGTGCCAAAATGCGATGAGCGCAGAAAGATTTTGTAAAAAAATAGGTGGGTACTTTGCTGTCATTTTTAAAACTTGCACAGCATTTAAAGCTGTGCTCCCTGAACTTTAAAACAACCATGGACAACAAATCAATATTACCAGCTTAATTTGGACTAATCCAAGAGTGAGATCAAACACGAAGTTGGAGACATTGGTGAAAAAGATTCTTAAGATATACGATAGTTTCAGGATTAGACAAAAAGACGACACATAGACGCACTATTTTATCCAATAGATCTGATAGCCGACGATATTATTTTGAGGCAAGGAATAAAAGAATCCTCAGATAAATTTGATGATGTTCTAAAAATCATGCAATGCACATTTTAATCTAAGAAGCAACAACATTTTCGAGAGAGCAAAATTCACCAAATGTGACCAACAACCTGGAGAATCAGTTGACACTTTTAAAAACGAATTATACAGGTTGGCTGGATGCTATGACCATGGTGATCTTAACAGGACAGAATTGTTGTCAGAGTGGCTGACGATGCCCTTTCAGACATACTACAGACCATGGAAGTTTTGACTCCAGAAAAGGCCACCTATATAGTTCAAATACTTTGAAATCTGCCAATAGCACTGATCTGTTTTACATTGCAAAAGTAAGCCATGGAAGAGCAGCCCCAACTGTCTAGCTAGTAAAGCAACAATGGGAAAGAGAGAATTCAGGTCAACAAAGGCAATATCCAAACTCCCCACAAGAGGGTGTGCTACCATGACAGTGCTGTGGAACCAAATGTTCCCACCAGTGAGAGTAATGTCCAGCAACACTGTTGCAACCACTTCTGGCACCAGAAAGTTATGCAAAGCTAAGACACCCAGATGGGTGGATGATTGCAAGACAATCCATGAGATTGAGGTACCACACTAGAAAGAGACCCAACTGTGGTTCTTGGGTGAGGTAATGGATCCTGGATTCTCTTTTTGGAATGCAGACATTTCAATAAATGGTTACCTCACCAATTCCAAATTGGACATGGAAGCCATTGTTACAGCCCACTTGGATAAAGAACCATGGCTGTGACACCTTTGGTTACTAATGACAGAGAGGCCACTTTGTGTGTCCAGAGGGATCCAGTCATAGGCACGATCTGCAAACCACTAAGATGTGGGAACAATCAGATATTGACAATCATATGTATCATCCAAAATCATTTTTTTTGAGAAAAGATACCTGTGTTGCCCTTAACCTTGTTAAAATAGCAGAAGATGTCAAGACAACCTCTGTTGTCAACTGCAAGGAATTGCAAGTTCCCAAAGGCTCACCAGCAAAGAGATCCTTGACTGGGACTTCAGTTCTGAATTGTCTTCACTCCTTGCAGAACTGGTTTGTCCAATTTTTTTGCAGGTGGCCAAAGCTCCTCTTTGGTCAGACCAGCCAAACCTTAAGATGTACCTTGAGTGGAAGACAGACTGGAAAATGACCAGCAGCGGGAGAACGAGTCTAAACCCTAGGCTCCAATGGTTGATGTCACGCTACCTGTAAAGCATATCAGAAAAAGACAAACAAGTTCTCAAAATACAGACTACAATTCAAACTCTGAATTAACAATGTTGCCAATCGCTCCTCCAAAGATTCTCATTCCAGAATGAGATCTAGAAGAATTGTCAAGCTTCCGGACAATCTGAATTTATAAAATCTGAGTCTTGAGGGCTGGAAAAGGGATAGCACGATTACAATGTAAATACATTAGCTAAAGATTTGAGGGAGGTGTAGTATAGGGCATCTGGCATAGCAAGTGTTAATGTGTGACTGGAGGACAGCACCACCCACTGTGTCATGTAAAGGGATATATGACTTAATACTAAGGTAAATTGCGGACTGGATAGAGACTTGTGTAGAAGCAAGTATGGAGTTAGCTTGTAGCTTGGACTACTCTGTATACATGTGCATAGTTACATACGATATGTTAATGTTCAACCATACATGACTCAGAACCCCTTTGTGAGACCTACTGAGCATAGAACCTACAACAAAATCCAATTTAACAACAAAGTGATGATAAGTACAGTACCAATACAAAACCTGTCCCTAACAATACTCTCAGAAAAAAGACAATCATATTGAATGCAGTCAAGGGCATGCTGTTAAGAAATACAAATACTTACCTCAAAGGTCAGAAACTCCAGTTCCCAGTGAGCGCTGGGCCTTTTGCACATGCACCAGCTGAATACTGGCACTGCATGCGCAGTTGCTGTCTTTTACTGTCTATAGGCCAGGGACTGGCTCTGTGAACCAGCACAGAAGCAAAGAAATGAAATAGTGTGAAATGGCAGGTCAGGTGACCTGAACAGGAGAACCATTAATGAGAAGGTATCCCAGGAAATAGGACATGGGAGGGAAACAGGAAGAGGTTCCAGAAGAAAGTCCCAGGCAGGGACAAAGACGGGGATCAGAGAGTGGTCCCAAAAGCGAAGTTGAAAGAAAGGAACAGTGCAATAGGCTCCAAGTTATAGAGAGAGCTACGAGCAACAGGTTTTAGGGAATCCCTGAAGCTCCATTGAGGCAGCCAAAGGTTAGTGATTCCTTACTGTGGGCTTCACAGTAGTCGTATTCCACTTGGCACGGCTGAAGATCTATACCTGAACTCGCTAGGTGAAGCCTGAGTGCAGTCAGAGATCCAGGAATCTCAGAAGATGAGTTTGAAACCCTAGAGGCGGGTTCTTTTTGAAGCCATTTAAGTAAGAGTGATGTTTGAAGGCAAGTTCTTCATATATCAAAGAAACCCTCGCGAGAATGACAAAGTTTCAGTGAAACTGATGGGCTCACAATGTGACAAATGTCTGGATGGGCTGTTGAGAAATCCACGGAACCTGCTTTGGTCACCCAAGTCATTTATTTTGGCATGTGGTGTGTCTGATCGCAGTTTGTCCATTAATTCACAAGTAACTCATACTTACCTTAAATGTTCGAGTATAAGATAGTTATTGTAAATTGTTTTTCTGCCTGAATTTGTGTGTGTCTCTCAAGATATTGCTGGGGTAAAGGAACAGCGTGATTTGAATCATTTTCTTGTGTTGTACTGAGATCTTTCCAACCTTTTAGTCTGGTAGTTTTTCTTGTTTAATGCATGTTTTATTCTTTGTGTTAAAAGTTCATCAGCAGATTCCTGTGATTTTGTACAGTAACTTTCCTTCACGGTTTCTAAAATAAAAACAAAGTTATGGGGATGTATTTTTCCATTCCGCCTGCCATGGGAATCGGAGTGGGTGAAGGGTGGACCATGGAAAGGTCCGTTGACCTCAGGTGGGACTTTCTGGTTTCGGGACGAGTGCGGCTGGAAAATTCTGCCCATGATTTATCAAGCGAGGTTTCACTCTTGGTTCTGACTTGTCCAGTATTAATATCAGCTGGGATCATAACAGTTCTCATAGGCTACATGTGTGCTATCAAAAAGGTTGCATATGGACACAGAGTCAGTGTAATCAGAAAATTGGCATGGTTAAAAGGAAGCTAGTAATAATACTTCTGTCGTTATGATCTTCAGACCAGGATACAGTATGTACCTTGATTATTTTAAAATGTGACTGCAGACTGTCCTCTATTTTAAATGGTAAAAGGGCTTAGTGCATTGAAGGTTGTCTGTAGTACGTAATTTGTCAGTGTTGGCAGGTTGAGTTGCGCTTGTGTATTTACAATATAAATTATTTGAGGGTCTCTGGAGAGTTTTTTTGTCCATTTGTAAAGGTTTCATTTCTAGGCATGCTTCAATAATTTGGGAAACAATGTGTAAAAGAAGCAATAGTTCTTGGCTCTTTCATATGCCTCCCAGTTAACTTCACTGCATGTCTCTTCAATCATTTTATTCTACCTTTCAAGAATTATCACAACATCAGCACAAAGAAGATCATTTCATTGCCATAAGTTTTCTGTAGAGTATGAAGAGCCAACCATCTCTCACCATCCTGGTTCTTGACTTGATTCCAGATGCAATAAGGACAAGTATAGACGCGCAGAAAGGGTATGGTGTTAAGAAAGAGGAGTTTGATCCTGTGAACCTTGGAATTCACTGTAATAAAAGAAAATGTGCAGTGGCATGGAATTTTGTTGTTATTAGAATTCTCAGTCATAGAGGAAAGGTGCACTTATGTACTGCTAATGTCATGCTTATCTACGTGCACATGTAAGAACAATGAGTTCTGATGTGTTGTGTTAAGGCAAACCAGACCTTGGAGTGAGAAAGGTCGCGATGGGTGATTAACAACTCTAGATTATCAGAGTGCAATGTTAACAATCAATTAATTACTTCAGAAATTGGGAATCGCTGCAGTTCTTGAAGACTATTACAGAAAAAGTGTAGTGTGCATTTGTTCCACTCTGCTGAACTGAAACTGCTGTAGCAGCATCCACCATCAGTAACTTTCTTATAATGGCAGAGTCGACATCTGTTACACATCATTTTGGGATTTGTGTGGATGTTTGTGCGTACACAAGTTCCAGATCATAATCAAAACACTTTTAGCACCAATTTCTTTAAAAGAAAGTGAGATAAACATTATTTTAACAAGGTCAGAGAAAGTCACAAAGTAATTCATGGGCTGGATTTTACAGGGTATCACAACCAACTGAAATTTGACATGGGGTGCAATTAATTGTCTAATGTCAAAACTTTCACTCCCATGTTGGCAGTAAGTCCCACCTTAGAGGGCCACCATTGAATGTGATTGACTGGCAGCTCTGCAGTCGCAGCAACACCAGTTTCAAGCAGTAACCACTGCTGGGACTGCAGGTAGTCCTAAAGAAGAAGGTCATGGACACTTAAGTCCTCCCCAGCCCACTGTAAGAGGGGAGACAAGTCCGGAGGTGAAGAGCTGGGTGCCATGGGACATGGTCCTCTCGCTTGTGGAGACAGTAGTGTTGCCTTTCTGCACTGCAAAACCTCGGTACTGCCGTTTTGCCATCTAACGAGCAGAAACGCAGAAAGGGAGCTCGGCCAGATTGAACTGACTAAAATGATCAGAGTCTGAATCAAACAAACTCCCAGAGAGCTTCTGGAGTTTTTTTTCTTTCAGAAATAGTGGCCAGAACTTTACTGCCTCACCCACCCTGGAATCGAGGCTCTCAGAATAGAATCCTCCATTTGCCTCGAACAGGATTTTACGAGCCTCGCCTGAGCAAGGTCGTAAAATCCCGGTAAGTGTCCTTATACCCATCCCAGAATGTGAGCAAATCTATTGTACTTCTCCGGAATACAGGGGCCAATTGGTTTTTAATATCAGAGGGAAACTAACCTGCTCCCCCGCGCACACACCCCGCCACCACCCCCCCCCCCACCACCACACCCCCCCCCCCCCCCCCCCCCCCCCGGCCTCGCTCCCCTCCCATGACCAATTCCTCCCCCAGGGTCAAAGCATTGACCAGTAGAGTGGGAGGATGATGTGCTTTTGCATCCCTCCAAAGTAACATGTGACCTTGTTTCAGACCCTGCTACAATAGGAAATGTCCCAAAACTACACGAGGAGAATTAATTTTGCCCCTTGGAATCAACTGAGCTGGCAGCAAGGTGTTAACTAGCAAAAGAAAACAGGATCACATCAAGCAACAGAAATCTGCTGGAGAACAGGAAGCCGGGGAAGCTCCAGAGGCACAAAAGGGTAAAATAAAACCCATAACATTGAGTGAAGGCTGCTTGAACGTAGCAAGGCCAAAACCAAGCCAGTAAAGTTAGCAAAGGTCCAGGAAGGGCCAATAGAATTTACAATAGACTCACAGAATATACCAGAATTAAACATGGATTAGAGAAGTCCTAGAGTAGGACTTACTGAGAGAGGTGCCCTACGCAGGCTATGGGTCCTGACAATATTCCAGCAATGGTACTGAAGACTTGTGCTCCAGACTTGGCTACACATCTAGCCAAGTTATTCCAGTAAACCTACAACACTGGCATCTACCTAGCAATCTGGAAAATTGACCAGGTATGTCCTATTAAAAAAAAGCCAGACAAATCCAACCCAGCCAATTATTTGCCCCATTTGTCTTCTCTGAAACAGCAGTGATGGAAAGGGTCATCAACAGAGCAATCAAGCAGCACTTGCTAAGCAATAACCAGCTCACTGATGCTCAGTTTGGGTTCTGCCAGGGCCACTCAGCTCCTGAACTCATGGTTCAAACATGAACAAAAGAGCTGAACTCCAGGGGTGAGGTGAGAGTGACTGCCCTCGACATCAAGGCAGCATTTGACTGGATGTGGCACCAAGGAGCCCTATTGAAATTGGAGTCAATGGGAATCGGGGTAAATTCTCCACTGTTTGGAATCAAATCTAGCACTAAAGAAGATGGTTTTGGTGGTTGGAGATTAGTCAGCTCAAATCTGGGACATCACTGAGGAGTTCCTCTGGGGAGTGTCCTTGGCCCAACCATCTTCAGCTGCTTCATCAATGATCTTCCTCGCATTATAAGGTCAGAAGTGGAGATGTAAAGCTTATGATTGTGCAATCTACAACATCATTTGTGACTCCTCAGATACTGAAATATTCCATGCCCAAATACAACAAGACTTGGACAATATCCAGGCTTGGGCTGACAAGTGGCAAGTTCAATTGCACCACACAAGTGCCAGGAAATGATGATCTCCAACAAGAGAGAATTCACCCATTGCCCCTTGGCATTCAATGGCATTGCTATCGATGAATCCCCCACTATCAAAATACTGGGGCTTACCAATGATCAGAAACTGAACTGGACTAGCTATATATGAGGTGATACACTTTGGAAGGAGTAATTTGACAAGGAAGTATTCAAAGAATGGCATGTCACTAGGAAGTTCAGTGGAACAAAGGGACATTGGTGCGTTTGTCTATAGATTTCTGAAGATGGAAGGGCATGTGAGTAAGGTGGTGAAAAAGCACATGGGACACTTGTCTTTATCAATCGAGGCATAGATTATAAAAACACGGAAGTCATGTTGGAGTTGTATGGAACTTTGGTGTGGCCATAGCTAGAATACTGTGTGCAGTTCGGGTCGCTATTGCATTGGACGGGGTGCAGAGGAGATTCAGCAGGATGCTGCCTGGGATAGAACAGCTAAGACGCTATGAAGCAAGGTTGGATCGGCTTGGGATGTTTTTGTTAAAGAAGAAAAGACTGAGGGGCGACCTGATTGAGGTGTACAAGATTATGAGGGACATGGACAGAGTGGATAGGGAGCAACTGTCCCCCTTAGTTGAAGGATAAATGGGATTAGGTGGGAAGTCAGGTGTTTCTCACGTGTCGGTGCAGACTCAATGGGCAGAAGGGCCTCTTCTGCACTGTATGATTCTATGATATAAATACTATGGCTAAAGAGCAGGTTAGAGGCTAGGGCCCCTGCAAGTAACTCACCTCTTGATTCCCCAAAGCTTGCCCACACGAATCGGGAATGCAATGGAATACTCTCCACTTGCTTGGATGAGTACAGCTCCTGTACACTTAATAAGCTTGACATCGTCCAAGAAAAAGTATCCCACTTGATTGGCATCACTTCCACAAACATTCACTCCTTCCACCACCACTGCAGTGGTAGCAGTATGCATCATCTACAAGATGAAGTGCAGGATCTAACCAAGGCTCTTTCAACAGCACCTTCCAAACCTGCAACCACGGCCACCTAGAAGAACAAGAGCAGCAAATACACGGGGAACACCACCAACTGGAGGTCCCTCTCCAAGACACACCACATCCTGATATGGAAATATATCGCTGTTCCTTCACTGTCACTGGGGTAAAATCCAGGAATTTCTCCCTAACAGCACTGTGGGTGCACCTACATCACAAGGACTGCAGCAGTTCAAGAAGGCAGCCCATAGTCACCTTCTAACAGGAAACCAATGATAGGAAATGTTCGCTGACCTAGCCAACGAAGATCACATCATGTGAATGAGTAAATAAAAAACAATGAAGGCAAGTTATTACACCAGGAAAGACAGAAGTTAAGTAATTGCTGGAAGTATGGGCAGAAACCTTCTTTCTGACATTAAACAGGGACAAACGGAGTGAAATGCCTCCCCCTATCAAAAGGTTACAAAGGAGTGTAGCTGGAGCTGCACTTTAACTTGAGAGCAGAATGTTCCAGTGAATATGGAACAAGTTAGGAGAGCACCCACTCCCAAGGCAAAGACCCCAGCTAAGAAACCAATGATTTGTTCAACCAATAGTTTTAGGGCAATCCAGGAAGTTCCAAATCTAGCCCAGGAAGGGTGAGGGTGATGCCCCACGTAGTAGAAAAGACATCCAGAGGTACAGCAAGAGCTGACTTCCACCACAGGGCAGCAGTTTTCCAAAACTACCCAACTGACTAGCAGAGGGATTCCAACCAGACTGGATCTCATACTCACCCACCTTAATGCATAATCATGAGGCAATCTGACAGGGTTTTCTACTGTATTTAAAATGAACTGTACTGAATCCCCACACACTACAGCACACCTACTGGTATGGATGTAAGAGAAACCCCTTTCTGCAGCCTATCACCCCATCATCTGGGTCCAGAGAGGTTGGCCCAAGTTTGAGAGCAGACTGCTCGCCTGTTGCCATGCCAACCCAAAACACCACTACCTTCCTTTCAATTTTTAATGGTTGAGACATTTAACTATCTTGGGAACTCAAACACACCCTTTTTTCAAAGACACTGTGAAGCGGTGGGTGTCATGTGACATAAACCTCTAGCTTGTGGAAACAATAATATTGCCTTTCTGTACTGCAAAACCTCAGTCTGCCATTTTATCACCTAACTAGCAGCAACACGGAAAAGGAGCTCTGCCCAGATTGAATAACTGGCCATATCTACACTACTTCTACTGGGACTTCTGTACCATCTCCTACTAGATTGATTCATCGCCAAATATCTATCCCATTGTGTGACATCAGCACCTCTGAAAAGTACATTAGACAGCATCACTTTTTCGCTGCTGACCTCTGTGAAGGTGACTTTGGTTCTGAATTCTGGAACCCATATGGAAAAATACTTCTTCTCTCAGAGGTCTTTATCCTGTAAATCTTTCTTTGCTCTATCACTATTTTACTGTATGAGTGCACAGGAGGCAGTCCAGGACAAAGCTAGACAGGGTAGATGCAGAAAGGATGCCCCTGATGATGGAGGAGTCCAGAACCAGGAGTCATAGCCTAAGAAGAAAGGATAGACCATTTAGGACTGAGAAGAGGAGAAATTTCTTCAGCCAGTGTGGTGAGCCTGTGGAATTCTCTACCACAGAAACCATTTGAGGCCAGAACATTGTATGTTTCCAAGAAGCAGTTAGATATAGCTCTTGGGGATAAAGGGATTGAAGGATATGGGGGGAAAGCAGGAACAGGTTAGTGAGTTGGAAGATCGCCAATGATCATAATGAATGGCGGAGCAGGCTCAATGGGCTGAACAGCATACTGCGACTCTTTTTTCTATGTTTCTATATGGCGACCCTTCTCCCATGGTTTGAGTGTGTGCAAATAAACAAACCCTTTGAGTTCAAACTATCTCGAGTTTGCTGTGTGGTATTAATAGAAAATTGGATCATACTAAAATTGAGGGTTTGGGAAATACTTATTGTGCTTATGCAGGGGAAATCAAACCTTTTTCTTTATGGACGGAGTGTGGGAGGAGAAATCAGGGTTGTTTAAATTAACCCCTCTCTTGTCCGTAACACTAACATATTTCAAATAACTTTGTGACATTCTTTGCAGAAGTACTTCAGTATGTTCACTGAACAAAAATAAATCAACTGATGATTTTTCATACTGTCCCTTTACTCCAAACACTCCAGGAGATTTTGGATTTATGATGTAGTTTTGATGACGTGAAATCTCCAGATATTCATTTCATTTCTCACGGAGAATTAAATAAGGAAGGATGAAAGGAAAAGCAGAATTCATTGTGGCAGATACCAATGAATAAGAACAACTTCAAGATTGGATAAAGGAAGCTTGTTCTTGAACACATAACACTCATTTCATCAGCCCAATTTTCTTGCTGGTATAAGTCCTGTGAGCGAAAATGAAAGATTTGCATAGAGATTAGGTAAGGAAACAATACAAGTAAATGGCAAATAAAAGTGGAACAGACAGCATGTAAGAAGGTAACAAGAAACAGTCTGGAGTTTAAAGGGAAGAGATCCGCATCTTTCACGGTTGCTATATTGCCATGTATCAGGTAAAAGTCATTCTGCAATAGTAGACCTCAGTTCATTTCTTCAAATTACATTAAAGATTGAATGGGTCACATTTTTCCAATGAGTGCATCATGTCAATCATTACAGTCTTATCATCATCATAATCTTATCATCATTACAATCTGGAGGCACAGGAATTAAGCATTTTAAGGAAACTAATTAACTTCAAAAAGTGATTTGACAAGTCATTTGGAATTTTGCAATAACTATTGGCAGCCTTAGGGTAAAACCTAAGTTCCATTAATGTAACGAATGGGATTGCTTCAGTACAGTTGATATGTTCAAGAATGGACATTTTGTTCACTTGTGAATGTACCTCATAAATATTGTGGAACTTTTCTATCAAAGATTCTGCATTTCATCTTAGTATTGGAAGCTGTAGTTATGTCCTGCGCTGAACAAATAAATAATTCTACTTTATTTAACATTATGAATGTTAATTAGGTTTTGTCTTTGATGAGCTGCTGACACAAAAGATATGACAGGATTTTTCAGTTGTAAGTCATGTACCTGCATGTCAGAGGTAGATAAGACATCAAGCAGTTGTGTATGTTCTATCAAAACCAATCACTTTCAGAAGTCTGAACAATGTCACAACAAAGGGAGATCAATCGTTCTGAAACAGATCAAACACTTATTGTTGTTAAGGCATTACCATCTTTTAAAATTCATTTTCTGGGAGGTGGACATTGCTGGCTAGGTCAATGTTTATTGCCCATCCTTAGTTACCCTTAGGGAGATGGTGGTGAGCTGCTTTCTTAAACTGCTGTGGTCCCTGAAGTGTAGGTACACCCACACAGTGCTGTTAGGGGGGGTGTTCCAGGGTTTTGACCCAGTGAACGGCAGATATTTTCCAAGTCAGAATGGTAAGTGACTTGGAGGGGAACTCCAGGTGGTGGTGTTCTCAGGTATCTCTTGCTCTTGCCTTCTGGATGGTAGTGGTCATTGATTTGGAAAGAGCTGCCTGAGGAACCTTGGTGAGTTCTTGCAGTGCAACTTGTGGATGCTACACATGGCTGCCACTATTCATCAGTGGTGGAGGGATTGAATGTTTGTGGAAGGGGTAGCAATCAAGCGGGCTTCTTTATCCTGGACAGTGTCAAGCTTCTTGAGTGATGTTGGACCTGCACTCATCCAGGCAAGTGGAGAGTATTTCATTACACTGCTGACTTGTGCCTTGTAAATGTTGGACATGTTGGGGGATGGGGGGAATCAGGAGGTGAGTTACTCATTGCACGATTCCTAACCTTTGACCTGCTCTGGTAGCCACAGTATTTATATGGCTAGTCCGGTTCAGATTCTGGTCAATGGTAATCCCCAAGATTTTGATTTGATTTGATTCGATTTATTATTGTCACATGTATTAGTATACAGTGAAAAGTATTGTTTCCTGCATGCTATACAGAGCATACCGTTCATAGAGAAGGAAATGAGAGAGTGCAGAATGTAGTGTTACAGTCATAGCTAGAGTGTAGCGAAAGATCAACTTAATGGAAGGTAGGTCCATTCAAATGTCTGACAGCAGCAGGGAAGAAGTTGGACTTGAGTCGGTTGGTACGTGACCTCAGACTTTTGTGTCTTTTCCCAACAGAAGAAGGTGGAAGAGAAAATGTCCAGGGCGAGTGAGGTCCTTAATTATGCTGGCTGCTTTTCCAAGGTAGCGGGAAGTGTAGACAGAGTCAATGGATGGGAGGCTAGTTTGCATGATGGGTTGGGCTACATTCACGACCTTTTGTAGTTTCTTGCAGCCTTGGACAGAGCAGGAGCCATACCAAGCTGTGATACAACCAGAAAGAATGCTTTCTATCGTGCATCTGCAAACGTTGGTGAGAGTCGTAGTGGACATGCCAGATTTGTCTTCTGAGAAAGTAGAGGCGTTGGTGGGCTTTCTTAACTTGGTTAAGATTTGGTTAAGTTCACAGTAAAATTGTTCATGGTACAGGCCCTGACTGGCATTTTATCATCAGATGCAGTCCCTTCACTTATTGGATCATCATCTGGCCAGCAAAAGTAGGGACTGAATCTTTCCAGCATTTTCTCTTTTTATTCCAGATTTCCAACATCTGCAGTCTTGTGCTTTTATTTTCCCTTCTGGAAAGGTTTGGGTAACTCATTAGGAGTGTTGACAGTTGACATGTATATGTATGAAAGGTGGATAAGATCTGTGGAATTGTCAAGCTGTCAAGTCATTTATATCTGTAGCCCTTTAAATGAAAAAACAGTCTGCTGACACTCTCAGCTGAAAATAAAATCATTCCTTGTAATTGCAATGGGTGTTTGTTGACATAAACCTAAGTGTTATCATTATAGGATTAGTAATGTGTGACTGCTTCCACAGCCTATCAAAATTTAAGTTTATTTATTATTGTGACAAGTAGGCTTACATTAACAATGCAATGAAGTTACTGTGAAAATCTCCAAGTTGCCACACTCCAGCGCCTATTCAGGTACGCTGAGGGAGAATTTAGCATGGCCAACGCACCTAACCAGTACGTCTTTTGGACTGTGGTAGGAAACTGGAGCAGCCGGAGGAAACCTATGCAGATGTGGGGACAACGTATAGACTTCGCACAGACAGTGACCCAAGCCAGGAATCGAGCCCAGGTCCCTGGCATTGTGAGGCAGCAGTGCTAACCACTGTGCTCACCGTGCTGCTCCATGGAGGGGCCTATAAATTCACAGTTTGATTGACAGCCCCAAGTGGTTATACAGAGATTAACTGTCTTTGATGTAGGGTTATGAGTATAAATACTTATTTTTTTTAAGCGATTTAGTATTTGAAACAATTTAAATGTATTAATTATTCTTTTATGAGCATTCTTAAAATATAGTGAAATCTGCAATAGATACGCAGAATTTTATTTAATTTCAACACGGACTCACCTTCAGAATTCCTTCAACAAGCACTTTTATACATTTATAGAGCATCAGTGAGTAGGGAAAATTAGAATGCCTCACATATATAGCAGTAATGAACGACAGCAGAATTCTCATTGGAAATAATAGTTTTCCTCTGTGCGAGCAGCACCAGTCCTGTTGCAATCACACCAAACTTTTGATACTGAATCAGGTGAACACACTAAGGAAAAGTCTCCACTTGCCAAAGTTGACTCTCTAGAAACTCCCCGGAAAGGTCAGAATTTTGTCCTGGGGAGTGGAGTGGGGATGGGGATGGGGGTGGGGATGGGGCTGGTGTGTGGAATCTGGAGTTAACTGTAGTCAGATCAGCTGCCCCCCAAAACACCCCACCTGCAAAACCCACCTGCAGGGGAGCATAACTTTCTGCCCAATGACTCTGCAAAGAAATTTTCAACTTGTAATATCTTTCACTAAAAGAGAAAATGCTGGAAAATCTCAGCAGGTCTGGAGAAAAAAGCTTTGGTTTTGAGTACAGATGACCCTTTGGGCCCTTTGGGTCATTTGGACTCAAAACATCAGCTGTTTTCTCTCTTTACAGATGCTGCCAGACCAGCTGAGATTTTCCAGCATTTTCTCTTTTGGTTTCAGATTCCAGCATCCACAGCAATTTGCCTTTATCCAGTGCAACATCTTTCACTTTGTGAACCATACAATCAATTAGAAAAGGATAGCATGAAAGAAGCACATATAAATCTCTCATTCTTGAGCTAATATGCCAAAAGGAATTAATTGTAGGAAGCTTCTCTTCTCAGTGATCCAAGTTGTTGTACATGGATAGAAAGAAGCCACATGAAGTATATACATTTCCTCCAATGTTCAATCCATGTTGATCAAGATAAATAATAATAATACATTTCCACCCTCAACATTCTTTGGCTGTGATGCCAGCATTTATTTCAGCATTGCACATGCCTGATAACCTCTGCCCTCGATCTTGCCAAGGGATGAATGGAAAGTCAGATCATATTGGGCCCACAGGGGTAGAATCTCAGGTGGGGAATCCATCTGTGTCCACGGATCACAGAATGTGACCATATTGCCAAGGCAATTGGGAAAGCTGGATGCCAGAGACACCTCCTTCAATAAAAGGAAAAGGAAATTGGGGGTGTCTAAGCCACAGAAGTGTCTTTAGGCATGGGCGATAAGAAAAATATCTAACGCAAGATTTTTGCTTCAATTGTTACATATTTATATAAGCAATGATTGCAATCTTGTCATTTGTATTACCGCATACCTCAATCAGTATTGTCATTACAAGTTCCTCTTTGCAGCATGCTTGCTTCTCCTTACATTATCTTATCCTTGTGTGTTTAATTATACAATGTTTCTTTGACATAGGAGTGGTGACAGTGGCCTGGAGGGTTTCAAATGTAAGTCAGTCAGCCGAATGGGAAGGGGGGAGGAGGCGGATTCTTTCCAGAGAACATAATCTAGAAAAAATGTAATTGCTATGTTGAAAAATGCATTTTAATAAATGCAAACTTGCAAACTTGACTGAGTTCTTTATAACAGAGAGGGCTGATGAGGGTAGTGTGGTTGATGTTATATATATGCACTTTCAGTAGACATTTTGTAATGTACAGCATAATAAACCTGTTGAAATTGAAGCCATGAGATTAAAGGGTCATTAGCAATGTGGGCCACAATTTTACACAGAGACAGCAGCGTCATCCCCTGGTCAGTTCACTCCGCTGATTTAAAAGCTGTTGGGCAACAATTGACTCAATGCAGGACTTCTGCCCCCATCTGGGAGGAATTCCTGCTTCCAAGAGCGACTGGGAGGTAAAATAAGGGAAAAGACTACCTTCAGGGGAGACCCTGTTGGGCTCAGGGTACCCAAAAAAGAGAGTGCTCTTTTTTAGTCCACACAAAGGCCACTAGGTCCCATATGGTATTGATACTGCTTAGTATAAATAAATTTCCATCAGCAGTGAGAGGAGGCCCTTAAGTTAATTAATTGTTCATTTCACTCATGGGCGAGCAGGCAATGCAGTGCTGTACCAATTGTGAATACAATCACAGCAGAGATAGCTAACTGATGGACAGGGGCTGCCACCATGGTACCCAATTTTACACCCCCTACCTCCTGCCAACACACCCTCATTACGTGAGGGGGTGTAGGGTCATAAAATTCCAGCCATGAAAATGAAGTTGGTTAAGAGACAGAAAGCAGAGATTAGTGGTGAATAATTGTTTTTCAGTTTTGAGGGTACAAAGAACAATACAGCACAGGAACAGGCCCTTTGGCCCTCCAAGCCCGCGCCGCTCCCTGGTCCAAACTAGACCATTCTTTTGTATCCCTCCATTCCCACTCCGTTCATATGGCTGTCTAGATAAGTCTTAAACGTTCCCAGTGTGTCCGCCTCCACCACCTTGCCTGGCAGCGCATTCCAGGCCCCCACCACCCTCTGTGTAAAATATGTCCATCTGATATCTGTGTTAAACCTCCCCCCCTTCACCTTGAAAATTATAGAGTGGTATCCTCCCAGTATTAGTACCAATTCTCTTTTCGTTGTTTAGCCTAGAGTTTTGCGGAGTTGTGGAGACTCCACGGATTGTCAGAAATGACACCGGGAACTCACACCCTGCAGTAGGGCCATCGGAACTCACTGCTGAGTTCAAACAGATCCCATTTTCACTGCAGAGAGGGCTTTATCCCGCAATGTGTATTATGAATTTTTATTTTAGTCATAAATGCTCATAAAGGAAAATTAAGGTCTGTGGGACTGTAAGGCTGTCAAGTTATCTAAATCACCTGCCCTTTAATTTTTTAAATAAACAGTCTGGGCTCTGAGTTGAAAAGAATCCGTGCTTGTAGTTTCAATAGATGTTTGTTGACATAACCTTAAGTGCTATCATTTTAACATTTATCCTGCTTGACTGCTTCTATAACCTACCATTATCACAGTGGGAAGCTGTAAGTTCACAATGTGATGACAACTCCATGAGGTTATTGAAGGATTTGCTGTCTTTGATGTGGGGCTAAGAATACAATTGTTTGTTTGTATAGGAGATTCAGTATTTGACAGGATGTAAATGTATTAAATGAGTTTTTATAAATGAGAGTTTTTTTTTAATATAGTGAAGTTTGTAATAAGATCTGCAGCCCACAGAGGCATTGGAGCTATGGTAGGACCCCCAAGGTTCCCCTCCCATCCAGTGATTCACACCCCACACCATGTTGATTCTGGCCCCTCACCCCTTCTCACCAAGACCTGAAAGTCTGGGCCCTTGGAGACCCTGGATCTTGGTGTTTCCTCCTCCTCAGGGGCCTCACTGTAGTCCCAGCAATGCTGCCCTCTCCTTTTGATGCTGTTGGGGCAAGAGAGCCACCAACCATTTGATTGGCAGCTCTCGGAGTTCCTCTCTGGTGAGGAGGGAAGCCCTGTTTCAGGCCAATTAATGATCAGAAGGCTGTAAAATAGCTGATGGGCAAGCTGGCCAAGCTAATGTGCGCCCGCCACCAACTTTTACGTGTGTCTGAGGATCCCGCCCCTCCTCTCCAACATAAAACTCAGCACTTGAGAAGGGAAAAATTCAGGGCTATGAGGTGAGGACAGGGGAATTGGACTCATTGCATACCTCTACTGAAGTGCCAACACGGGCACAATGGACTGAATGGTATCTTCAGTGTGGTATGATTCAATATTTTTTATGAGAAGAGTAATGCTCTACATATTACTAAATAAAGAATTAAGTAAAAAGGCATTCAAGCATTACTCTGAACTTTTCAAGCTTTTATATTGCTAACCTGACTTTATTCTGTTCCAAAACCCGACTTTATTTGGTTCCAAAATTATCTCTATAGTTAAAATGAGTACTTCAGCAACACAAGGTCAGAGTCCCCCAAGTATAAATTTAAACAATGGTGACATTAAAATGTAATTGTCTCTTCTTTTGCTCTCCATGGTGGGCAGCTCTGTCACACATTTATTTTTAACAGACACAGGATAATACATGTTGCTATTAGTCTGGCTGCACAAGGTGGTATTTCTCACACATCAGCGTTTGTTCATGTGACAACGGGGGATAGTTTCCTGAACTAAACACAACTATGAACACTGAGAACCAGGGATTTCCAGCTGAGTGCCAATGAACACAAGCCCAGGGGAGAAATAAAAAAAATGCAAATGTTGGAAACCTGAAATAAAAGCAGAAAAGGCTGGAAGCACCTTCCTGGCTTGGAAATATATCACCGTTCCTTCGCAGTCGCTGGGTCAAAATCCAGGAATTCCCTCCCTAAGGGCACTCTGGGCTGCACACCACATGGACTGCAGTATTTCAAGAAGGCAGCTCACCACCACCTTCTCAAGGGCAACTAGGGATGGACAATAAATGTTGGCCAGTCAGCAACACCCACATCCCATGAATGAATAAAAAAAAGTACACGGCAGCTCAATCAACAATCTTACAGAAAAAAACACAGGTTAATTTTTAACTTGTATATTCTTCAGAACTTAAAATTTTAAGATAATTCCCATCATAGGGTGAACATGTGAACATACAAAAATGACAGACAACACACTTCTGGCATCCTATGCTTCACAATCCATACATTCCCCTCATACTGCTGCAACGTTTGGTGGTCCAGCCAGCCCCCCAGCTGGAAGAAGGGAGGAGATGTGGACTGTCTGGAGACACAAGGAGCTCGATCGACTTTGCCGAGCCTGGAGGCACACATTTCTGGTCCCTCAAAAATAAGGAGATATTTCTCAAATAGTCGGCTGATACAGGTGTGCATGGCACAAGCTCTGTCCAACTCACTCCAAAAATGTCATCGCAGAACTTCAGTTTAAATCTCTAACTTTGCTTTCCATTCTCTTCAGTCACCTATTTCCAGGAACTCAGCAAAGTCGAGATGACTGCAGAGACAGCAGCAGTGGGTTGGTACGTTCTTCTCTCCCATTTTCAGAACCCCACTGCCCGGTTTCCTCTGGGCAACTGGCCTGAACATTCACCCCGACAGATACTCCCTGAAAAAAAGTTCATGGGTTGAATAACCTGCATATTAATTAATAGTGAAGCTGGAGCCTGACGAATAATATAAAACATCTTTTCAGGACGACAATGAGGCTTTAGAAAAAGCAAACACCTACAATAGTGAGAAGAATGGGAAGGGCATGAAGTCTGGTGGAAATGTTGGAAGCTCAACAACACTCAAAAGGAAAATGAGAGAGAATAACATATAGGATGGGATCTTTCTCCCTCCCCAAGGTATGTTTCGCGGCGGGGGGAGGTGGCGCCCGCTTGCTGGCGGCGGGATTTTATGGACCTGCCGTCATCAACTTGGTTTCCCACTGAATGCACCCCTGGCCACCAGGAAACTTGCAGCGCAGATGCACCATCGCCAGGACTGTAAGATCCCATTGGTGTGAACAGTAGCCAGATTTCAGTGACGGGGGGCATTTTTCTCCCGCTCCGCGGTGTTTTGCACCGGCGGGATGTGGCATGTGTTCGCTGACGGCGAGATCTTAGGGTCCCACCATTGTCAATGGGGTTCCCATTGAACGCATCCCTGGCCACTGGGAACCTTGGCGCAGGGATACGCCATTGGCGGGACAATAAAATCCCGCTTGTATGAACGGTAGCAAGATTTTGGTGATAGCAACAGCAGCTCCACTCAAAACTATGACCTGAAGTCTGTTTTCATCATGAGATTTTTCTCAGTATTATTTCCTTCACTCTCTCAAGCTGAGCATAACTGTTTTGAAGCTCAGGTGTTTCATGATACATGAAATTACATGACTGACTTACTTTAATACTTACATTAACATATAGCACCTTTTTTGATATTTGAATTGTACTTCATGAGTAAATTCCATTATATCTAGAATTTTACTGTATCATGGACTTTTAGAGGTCAGTTAGCACCAGTAGGGAGAATAGATGTTAATGTTTCAAGTATGGACACTTTGACAGAAACAGAAGAAATTAGAGATGCACAGAACCAGGTGTTAGTTGAATAGTTTAAGTGATCATTTCTCCACTTCAGCTGTTTATGGCAGCCACTGGGTAGGGGTGGTGAGGTGTCGGGCTCAGCAGCAGAAATACCCTCAGGTTTAATAATGCAGGGGTGCCTTGCTAATGGAAAGTTAAGTACATGGAATTTTCGCTCCAAGAAGATAGATGAGAGCAGTGCAGTTGATGTTGTCTACATGGACTTTAGCAAGGCCTTTGACAAGGTACCGCATGGTAGGTTGTTGCATAAAGTTAAATTTCACGGGATCCAGGGTGAGGTATCTAAATGGATACAAAAGTGGCTTCTTGACAGAAGCCAGAGGGTGGTTGCAGAGAGTTGTTTTTCAAACTGGAGGCCTGTGACCAGTGGTGTGCCTCAGGGATCAGTGCTGGGCCCACTGTTATTTGTCATTTATATTAATGATTTGGATGAGAATATAGGAGGCATGGTTAGTAAGTTTGCAGATGACACCAAGATTGGTGTCATAGTGGACAGTGAAGAAAGTTATCTCCAATTGCAACGGGATCTTGATCAATTGGGCCAGTGGGCTGGCGAATGGCAGATGCAGTTTAATTAGACAAATGCGAGGTAATGCATTTTGGTAGATTGAACCAGGGCAGGACTTACTCAGTTAATGGTAGGGCGTTGGGGAGAGTTACAGAACAAAGAGATCTAGGGGTACATGTTCATAGCTCCTTGAAAGTGGAGTCACGGGTTGACAGAGTGGTGAAGAAGGCATTCGGCATGCTTGGTTTCATCGGTCAGAACATTGAATACAGGAGTTGGGACGTCTTGTTGAAGTTGTACAAGACATTGCTAAGGCCACACTTGGAATACTGTGTGCAATTCTGGTCACCCTATCATAGAAAGGATATTATTAAACTAGAAAGAGTGCAGAAAAGATTTACTAGGTTGCTACCGGGACTTGATGGATTGAGTTATAAGGAGAGGCTGAATAGACTGGGACTTTTTTCTCTGGAGCGTAAGAGGCTGAGGGGTGACCTTATAGAGGTCTATAAAATAATGAGGGGCATAGACAAGGTAGATAGTCAATATCTTTTCCCAAAGGTAGGGGAGTCGAAAACTAGAGGGCATAGGTTTAAGGTGAGAGGGGAGAGATACAAAAGTGTCCAGAGGGGCAATTTTTTCACACAGAGGGTGGTGAGTGTCTGGAACAAGCTGCCAGAGGTAATAGTAGAGGCGGGTACAATTTTATCATTTAAAAAGCATTTAGATAGTTACATGAGTACGATGGGTATAGTGGGATATGGGCCAAATGCAGGCAATTGGGATTAGCTTAGGGGTTTTAAAAAAAAAGGGTGGCATGGACAAGTTGGGCCGAAGGGCCTGTTTCCATGCTGTACACCTCTATGACTCTATGGAAGGTGTGTTCAAAAATATGTGGAACTTTCATTGTTTCGGTCCTACTCAGGCCTGCTCCCATAACTCTTTTTCCATTACATTGATGACTGTATCAGTGCTGCTTCATGCCCTTTATCCACAAGCAGCAACCCAACCTTCCTGTCACTTGACATTTCAGCTCAGCATCTTGCTCTCATACAACAGGTCCACCCTTGGCCCGCTGCAATATTCCAGTGAAGCCCAACACAAATTGGCAGAACAGCATGTCATCTTCCGATTAGGTACAGATCCCAGGACTCAAGATTGAATTCAACAACTTTAGACTGTGACCTTTCTCCTCCATCTTAACCCCCTTTTTAATCCAAAACATTTTTTGTCCCAACGCTAAAACCCCCTCCCCCACTGGCCCCTCTGTCATTTGTTCCTATGTTTTGCTTTCACTGAGCACTGATCCTTGTTCTGCCATTAACACATTTTTCTATGTTACCTTTATGCCACTATCAGCACCTTCCTTAGCCCTTCACACTGCCATTCATGCTTCATCTGTCTCTGCCCAACACATCTTTGTTGCAAACTCCCTGAGCTCCACTGATACTGACCTTCTACTCTGCTTCAGTTGCTCCACCCCCTCTTACACATAAGCCATCACATTTTTCCCTCTTTTTAGCTCAGAAGAAGAGTCATACAGACACAAAACATATATCTGATTCTCTCCCCGCAGATGCTGCCAGGCCTGTTGAGTTTAACCAGCATTTTCTGTTTTTATTCAAGGAGAATTGGTCTTCTGGAGAATAAGAGAGGAAATCCCATAAGAGAGTGACTTTGATCTTATGGAGGGTGGGGACTGCCACTGCTAGCTGTATCAAGCTCTATACTGCCACATGGAACCACAGAGCCATTGAAAAGTTACAGCACAGAAGGATGCCATTCAGCCCACCCTGTCCATGCCAACCCAAGGACACCCAGGTACCCTTTCTAATGACTTTACAAGGTTGGCTCAGGTAAGTGAAGACATAAGCCACCGTGTACAATCTGTAAACCTGAGAGGCATAATTCATCTCAATGCCTATCATGCCCTCACAGGTCAGGAATCAATGCCATTTCAAACCTATGCTTTGGTGTTCTGATTGTAACCACATCAATGAACATACAAATGTACAAATTAAGAACAAGACGATGCCATTCAGCCCCTTGAGCCTACTCTGTCATTTGATAAGATTATGGCTTATCTAACTGTGCACTCAACTCTACTTTTCTGCCTATCCCATATACCATCTGACTCTCTTGTTAGTCATGAATCAAGCTTATGAACCAAAGAGGTTCAGAAGCTGTTCCCTTAGCCACCTGCACAAAGACGCTGCTTTAAAAAGATTTTCAAAAATTTCCTGGCTCTGAAAAAGTTGTGAGTCTAAGACACAATTCTTAGACTGGACACCCTAATGGGCCCACAGGCACTATTGGCAGCCTGATATACTGGTTCCATAAAGGTTCACAATGGGAGACCAGAGATGCCCCTCTCCTGTCAATTTTCATACCACTGACCTTGCAAGGGTTAGGCACAGTCTTCTTTACGAGGCCTGTCGAATTTCCGTCTCTTCTGGTATGTCCTTACCAGAGTTATGGCCACCGGTGCACAAGAAGGGCTACGGATATTTCCCACCATCCAACTTAAGTCTGAAATTCCTTTGAATATATTAATTCAATGTTTGAATTTTCTAAAGAATCATGGAATTTTACAGCACAGAAGGAAGTTATTCGGCCCATCATGCCTGTGCCAGCATCCTGAGAGAACTACCCAATTATTCATGTTCCTCAGAGCTCTGCAAATATTTCCTTTCCAAGTTTATACACAAATTCCCTTTTGAAATGTGTTATTGAATCAACTTTCTCCAACCTTTCAGATTGTGAATTCTGGATCATAACAATTCCTTATCTCCCCACTGACTTTTATGCCAATTATCTCGCATCTGTGCCCTCTGATTATTGGCTCTTCAGCCAGTGGAAACAATTTCTCCGTTTCTACTCTATCAAGCTATATTAATATTCCAAGATAAAAGTCGTAAAATGGAATAGTAAAATTTTGACTTTTAATCATTTTTAATGTTCCGTTTCTGTTAATCACTCTAATGCAGAATTTAAATCTTTGTTTATCATTACTTCTTGATTTGCCATTGATTGTTAGACAGATTGTTTTAGTTTTGTTAAAAATGTAGTTCTCCTGCCCAGCAGCAGCACACTGGATGTTAGCTTTCATAGATTGCAATGACTTAATTAAAAACAAAGACTCGGGTTAGCAATATTAGCAGTTACAATAAATTACTGACTAGAATGATCTCATGGCTATTTGAGTAAAGCTGTAAAATGGTCGAAGAGATAGTCTTAAAATGTTACTGCCTCCAGCAGTAGTAACATTCAGTGATGAAAGATCACACTTCATTTTTTTTATATTTATTGAAGGGATGTGGGTGTCATTGGCTAGGCCAGAATTTATTGCCCGCCCCTAATTACCCTTGAGAAATTGGTGGTGAGCTGCCTTGAACTGCTGTAATCCCTGTGGTGTAGGCACCCCTACAGTGCTATTAGCGAGGGAGTTCCAGGATTTTGACCCATCAACGGTGAAGGAGCAGCAATATATTTCCAAGTCACGATGGTGAGTGGCATGGAGGGGAACCTCCAGGTGGTGATGTTCCCAGGTACCTGTTGCCCTTGTCCTTCTAGATATAGCGACCATGGGTTTAGAAGGTTCTGCCATTTCTAGACATAGACTTCAATTTCCAACATCTTAGAGGGGCTGCCTGATGGTTCCTTCAATAAATGTGTTGCTTGAGTGAAGACCCCAGATAAAACCTCTGCTCCATGCTGAGTCAGTTGATATAAACCAGTGTAATGACCGGGATACTGAAATGACTGTCTGTTCCTGCACAGAGGAAGGTTACACAGGCTTCTACTGCTCACTATCCAGTGAACCTGGCGTGAAGTGATTTGATTCTTTCAAATTAGGCCTGACTATTACTGGCCTCCATCATGGAAAGGAGATTGCTCAGGAAAACTTACCTCACAGGAGCAAACATTGCAAATGCATGTAGGATCCCTGTGCTTGAGCAGCAATTGGCTGCATGCCCTGGCACCAATGTGATGAAGGCTTTCGGGAGTTTACACTCCAGAATATGGTCACTGAAGAGTCAGTGCTGACATTGCAGGAAGAAAAAAGTGGGCGCATGCACAGACAACAGAGGGAGAGAGGGAGTTCTCCAATCAATGCTAAGGCTGGAATTTTACTGGCACACCCGCCCGAGGCTCGTAAGATCGTGCCCAAGGCCAACGGAGAACGCCATTCTGCAAGCCTCACCCGTCCTGAAATTGGGGCAGGGGGGTGGGGTGGGGGGGGGGGGGGGGGGGGGAGGGGGCGGTGGGGGGGATTGCCAGTAAGTGTTGAAACTCAAAGTGGATGGTGGCAATGACTCAGAGGAAAGTGGTCTTGAGCCTGACTGCAATAAAACAACAGACTGCCCAACAGGGTCACAGAAGTGATGGGGGGTTCAGACTACAAAAAAGGCCTGCAAAAATTATTTCTGGGCATCTGAAATAAAAGGTTGATTTCCTGATGCTAGGATTAGTGATATCATATATCAGTGGGAAAATCACAGTTGAGAGCATTCATAAGTCCAGAGTGGGCCAGTGACATAGATAAAAGTAAATATAAAGTTTATCAAAAGATTTTCAGGGGTTAGGCAATTAATTTTAAAAAACTTCAGTGGTGGAACTCTCAAAGTTATTTCTGTACTATAGTAGATTGAGAGAGAAATGTCAGGAAAGTCAATATACAGCTGCAGGACTGGGCAGATGTAAAGAGTTCAACATCTTGGATCACTGGAATGATTTCCAGAACAATGAAAGTCGATGCCATTTGGGTTGCCTTCATCTGAGTCAGCAGCTGTATGTTTTGTATCTCAAATCTATGCGGTAATGACACTGGTTTCTATGTGTGTTACAGGTTTATTTACGATGCTTTAAAATGTCTTCTCCATGTTTCAGCTCTAGCTTCCAGCTTTTTCTTCAACTTTTTCACTTTTCTTGGAGTCCACAGCCATGCTTAACCAATCAAGCACAGTGAGTATAAATTCTAAACAGACACACATAGGGTTGAACATTAGGTGCCCCCAGTGGTGTGTTTCCTGTGAGAGTGGACATGTAAAATAGGGTAGGTGCCAACTCCACCACCTTCTTGCCCGCCTCTGAGCTCACCCCGATAATGCAGAGCGGCGGGGGCTGAAATCGGCATTTCGCCCACCTTCTTTGAATGAATAATCAAGGACCAATTAGGCTTGTTATCAAGCTCTGTTCACCAGCAGATTTACAACTAGCAGCAATGAATTCCATATGAGGACAATTTTATGTACAATTGAAGAAGAGGAAAGGGAAGGACAAGCCCAACACACAACTACTCCCTTGTATCTCTTGCATCTACAGGCCCAGGACAGTATAGCTGAGTCAGGAGGTTGTGAGTTCAAATCCCATTTTAGGACCTGAGCTCAAAAATAAAGTTTGACACTCCAGTATAGTACTGAGGGAGTTAGGGGGTCGCAGGTGCCATCTTTTGGATAAGATGTTAAACCAAAGCACCATCTGCCGTTTTTGGGTGGATGTAAATATCCCATGGCACTATTTCAAAGAAGATAAGAAGAGATATCCCCAGTTTCCAGGCCAAAATTTATTCCTCAGTCATTATCAACAGATTACCTTGTGTGAATTAGCTGCCCCATTTTCTACATTACAACAGTGACTACACTTCAACAATGCTTCATTAGCTTTGAAGCTCTTTGGGATGACCTGTGGTTGTGAAAGGCACAATATAAATGCTTCTTCTTCTATTTCCTAACCATATGTTTTTTCTAAGTGTCAGAGGAGCAAGTGGTCTAGATGACGGTTAGGTATTAATGTCCTGTTTCTAGGATGGAAATATCAGAGTGGGTACTTTGTATGGTTATGTCATCTTTTCAAGCAATGTAGCAGGGTAACTGAATCAAATCGAAAAATGAATGAAATTTGTGCACCCCAGGCCAAATACAGTGTAAGGCACAGCATAAATAATAGCTTTATTACCAATCTGTTCAATCTCATCTCGCATAAACGCTCGCTCGATTGTGGGACTATGTCTCACTCTCACATGATCAATATGTTTGGAAATTAAAACTGGCACAACCTTGGATTTAATCTAGTCTTGGAGAAATTCAATAGATAGTTTACCTGTTCTTAACTTACCTGTAAGTCAAACTATATTGTTAGTATCTCTAATTTGGCCTCTGTTGTATCTCAGTCCCAAGCATACAAATCATTTGGTGGGAGCAAACTGCTGAAAATTTGTTTTGTTGAAGTTTTTTGCCCTGCACTCATCAGGACAGTTTGCAAGAATACCAATGTCAGGGGAAACAACAAATTTATACTAAATGCAAAGAGAGTGCTGATTGGTTGGCAAATGGACTTGCATGGAAGCTCATTACTTATGCACAGATGAGTATTGCGCTGAATCACCTGATGGGTCAGCAGTTGATTTGTCCACCAACCATCAGGTAGCAGGTTTGAAGGTCCCGGAACCATAATTAAATATCAGTCCAACATATACATCTTACACTCTCCAGCCCACCTGCCTTCATGAGGATGTCAAAGATGGCATCAAGCTGGAAGCCAAAGGCTAGCAGCCCGAAGAAGAAGGCTGCATCCCGCTTCAGCCAGAAGACCTTTGAGGCCTTGATCCAAGTAATTTGGGTGTACAGGTCTATCCTCTACCCCAGAAATAAGTCAAGGAAACACAGAAACCTCACGCCTCTTGTCTGGGAGGCCTTTGCCTCAGAGTTCAACATGGCTCCCAGCCACGCCCCAAGCACCATTCAGTGTAGGAAGAGGATGAATGATCTTATCTACCCTGCCAGGTTAAGTTATTTCTTAACTCCCTTCAGTAACAGACTTTCATCATGGCATTATGTATTCAAAAATGGCTACTGTCTTCAAGGATCTCACACATCCATTAGCAGATAACATGTATCAACACTCACTCCTTCATAAAGACTTTCACGTCACCAACATCCCATCTGTTGCTCCATTCGCTGGGGAGGACTCACCACATACAGGGGAGGTGTATTTCACCCAACCTCTGCTTCACCCCTTCTGATCACAAGCCTTTCTTTCATCTTCATACAGTCCAAGCTGACGCTTAACAGGGTGAAAGAGGCCAGACTGGGGAAAGGATGGCTGAGATCATTACCCTGATCGAAACTGAGGAAGCTGCAACCAACCTTTTTAGAGAGGACAGGAACTGTTCCTGTGGAAAAGGGGAGATTGGCCTCTCCCAACATCCGAAGATGGATCGCAGATCCATCACTTTGTCAAATCCTGACTGTAAAGTTACTGGGTTGAGTAAGAATGATGACAAAGGATACAACTTAAATGGTTTATTATCAGATCTTCAGCATCTCTTACACACCATGCCTGTAGCCATATTAGTGAGAACTCTCATGCTACTGACATGTCACTTCCTATATACAGATCATGGCAATATATAATGAATACACATTCTACATTGACAATCACAAAGGTTGCATATAGTCTTAAATAGCTATCCTCCATTTTCTAGGCACCAGCAGATCAATGTCCTCCAGGAAGCTCTCCAAGCCTCCAGGCCATGTCCGAGGAGAAGGAGGCTCACGAAGATTCATCACAGCATTCATCCACACCTTTCATCAGTACAGACGTAGACTATGGCGGGATGTATTTCTAGGTTAGACTTGGATTCACTTTCATAAGAGAACACTTCACTGACATGTCCCCGCAGCTGTCAGAGGCAGGGACAGCCAGCTCCAGCACTTGCAGAGTTGCTGGAGACCAGCCATCCGCTCAGTCCAAGTCAGTTGATGAGCCTCTGGAAGCGGCTGCTAACTTAATGCTGGAGATCCAAAGACAGGCGGTGCAGAACATCAGGCAGAGTTTCGACAGTCACTCGTCAGACTAAAGTGATTGATTGATGCGTCTGCCTGATCTCATGTCTCCAACATGTGAGAATATCGAGGTCACCATGGGAAGATTGGTAACCACCATGGAGACCTTTGTCCAGCAGGCCTTGTCGGCTTTGTGCCCTGCCCATGGTCACAAACTCTGGTGGGCATCATCAGGGTGCAGGCGACATGGGGACAAGGCACCTTGACAT
Organism: Mustelus asterias; assembly: GCF_964213995.1. Taxonomy (NCBI): domain Eukaryota; kingdom Metazoa; phylum Chordata; class Chondrichthyes; order Carcharhiniformes; family Triakidae; genus Mustelus; species Mustelus asterias. Next base: position 80,101,881 of record NC_135805.1, read on the forward strand.
CCCTCCAGGTGCACCATTTCCTGCAGGAGACACGCCTGGGCCCTTGAGCACCCACAGGGAGGATCAGCATCAGCTGAACACGCCAGGGGTCTCCGGTCAAGAAACTCCAAGGGTGTGCAGCTGCTCACAGTCCCCTCTGCCTGCGCCCACACCCACAGCAGCACAAGCCACTGAGAGCACTTCTGTCCTTGAGCAGGGGATCCTTACCAGGTTGGAGCCTTCCAGGCTTTGAGCCACCAGAAGACATCCGCCAAGGTCATCACAGGCATCAGGACACAGCAGTCAGCAGGTTGCCTCCATCTCTGCTGCAGATCTCAGGGTCTCACCATGGTCTTGTGTTCAGGTTAGGGAAGTTTAAACATTGAGATATCACCTCTGGTTCACAGGTGTATTATCTCTGTAAATAAATTGTTCTTTTGTAAATGTTTGATGGGTTTGTGAATATTCTGTTCAGCACGGTGATTTTGTACATTGGATTCCTTACTGTCGAGGTTTAGCCACCCTCCCAATCTGTGACAGTGCCCACTCTGAGATTAACATTCATGTGACATCAAGCTCAGTTGAACTAGTCTCTGCACCTTTGTGTGTTCATGATGTGGAGATGCCGGCGTTGGACTGGGGTAAACACAGTAAGAAGTTTAACAACACCAGGTTAAAGTCCAACAGGTTTATTTGGTAGCAAAAGCCGCTTTTGCTACCAAATAAACCCGTTGGACTTTAACCTGGTGTTGTTAAACTTCTTCCTTTGTGTGTTGTCAGGGAGATGTGTTTAAATCTTTAACAGAAATGTGTGCTATTAATGTTTCTAACCCTTCTTCCTCAAGGAGCACCACTGAGTGAGGGAATCTCTTCAGCACTGATACTATAGCAACATTTGTGCCTCCTCAATGTTAGTGCCCAAACACAAGACATATACTATTGGATGAGATCTCGAGGTAGGTCCTCATGTCAGTCAAAGAAGTATTTGCATTTTGAGGTGCTGGTGAAAGCATCAAGTCTTCTTTTACATTTCCCTTGTTCCTCAGTGGCCCAGGTATCTGGAGCACATCTTCAGAAGCCCTCTGGCCTGCTCTATAGGGGAGAGTGTAGAGCTGTGAGCAGTGTTGTATCTTTCCTCAGCATGACAGTCAGCATGACACACTGGAGTCATCAGACAGTGTCTAATCCCCTCATAGCCATCCCTGCAGATGTTCTGTCTCCTCAAACCTCCCAGGCACCCGAGTCATGACAACTCCCAGGGTACTGTGCACAGACATGTAGGATGTGCTTCCAATGATCATACATCAGTTGCACATTGATGGAATGGTAGCCTTGTGGTTTACAAACATTAAGGGCTGCTGCCATGGAACTCATAGAGACCTGGATGCAGTCTATTGCACCCTGCACTCTTGGGAAACCTAAGTTGGCAGTGAAGCTGGTGAATCTCGCAGATTGTCTATCTCCATCCAGAACAAACCCATAATGATGGGCCTTCCTGTAAAGGACATGCGTGCTCTCCTTTCTGCATCGATGTGTTACAGATGAGAGATGCCACGTAAGTCACTAGTTAACCTCTGGAAAGATCTATAAGCAAATAATTCAGTGTGCTGCTGTCACCTTCAAAGCTACTGGCAAGGGATAGCCTCCAGCTCCATTCGGTGTCAGGTCTTCTCAAAGAATGTGGCATATATGGTGTACAAGGTCTCGGGACAAGCACAGGTTTTCTCGACGCTGCCCCTCACTCTGGCTCTATTATCTGGGACTCTCATCCTCGCCTTCCTTTCATGCTCTGGCTCCCTTTAACCATGTACCCAGACAATCCCTCCTGCTGGAGCAATGCTTGGTGACACCTCTTGCGCCATTGCCTCCTCCATTTCATCAGGACTCTGATAAACGCAGCATTGAGTCGTGGATCCATTCATTGTTTTGCCTTCTCTTTGAAATGAAACACTGAAGGCAAGGATGATTCAGGGGTTCAGAAAGTAAAACTCTGAATTAGAATCCAATGGCTAATGGAGAATTCCACATCCTTTGCTGCCTTAACTGCACGGTGCCTGATGCAGCCTTGTCCTTGAGACGTTAGCACACACACATTGAGATGATCAAGATGGCATTCCAGAAATGTGACATCTGGAGCCCTCTGTGTGATGATAAGGTGTAAATGAGCTATCTGAAGTAACTTTGCACTCCATTCTCTGAACTGGCATACTAATGAACTATCAGCTGTGCATGATCAATGAGTGGAAGCTATTTGACTAGTTATGAATGACATTTATGGTGAACACATGGCCTTCATTGATGGAATGCCATATATAAAGCACTATGCCTCCATTCACCATGTCTGTGTTCCTAGCTCATACTCTTTCAATGATACATATCTGATGTGAAACCAGTGAGCTCTGTACATCCTGTAAATAGCACTAATGAAAGGATTGGTGCTCACGCCACTAAGCATGATCTGCCATTAACCCACCATTGGAAGGATTGCAAACTTATTTTACACCGGTGGCTTCCCAACTTTTTGCTTGCCGTTTGATTCGCCACCCTCCATGAAACCCATCATGGGCAGGATGGCAGAATTCCACCTAGGGTTACTAACTAATACCCTGTCCTACACTGCGCTTAGTCTGAGGTGAGCAAACGTCTTTCATCTTTTCCATTTGATCAGTTTATGCTGCTATGTTGCTTTAATAGATAGCGGAACATTGAATTTGCTTTGGGTCAGGAGATTGGTCCCAAGCTGCCGCTACAGCCGTCTATGCCTTAATTGTGTGTGACACATTTGTAGTCATCTGCATGTGGCAGCTGTGTGTTAGGGATGTGGTGTTTCACTGAGTGGCTCTCTCATTCTAGATTACAGTAGCATTAATTTAAAAAGAGCTATATTGAGATTAGAACTTCGATCCAAGAGAATCTCAGTGTAGTTATTTGATGCACTGCAGCACATGTCAAGAGTCATATAACACTGCTCACATGTAAATCATGGACTCCTCAATGGGCACCATATAATGTTCAAACTCCTTGGGCCCAATCTTAAATAATTGCAGAAACTATAAGTTGCTAAATAGTTTAAGACCTTGGGTGTTTCAAATTATTTGGCTCAGTAGCTGGACAATAACACTCCCTCCCACCTCCTGTCTCTCTCATGGTGGCCTTCCAACCAGCCAACGCAGCTCTTCCAATTGTACCCACACTTCCACTTATCTTCTGCACTGTGCGATGTGCTCCTCCCAGCATCTGACTGATTCTCAACTAAGTGCTCAATGTGGTATCTGTGCATGGGAAATACAAGGTGTTTAAACTGCTTCAAAATTATTTAATACAATGGGACTGCCTCTTTAAATACTTGATTTTAAATCGTGTCTAGGAGTTCACTGCGTTTATCTCCACACTCCTTGGTCCCACACCAAACTACAGCAGACTGCAACAGGGCAAAGCAGCAAGGAGTCATTCTTAAAATAAACCAAACAAACACATTCATCCTTCAGAGCTGTCACTGTTCACTTTATGAGCACAAACAACAACTTACCAACTGTGAAGACAGAACTGGAATCATTCTTTATATATTAAAACTGCAATACTCCACTGACTTGTGAATTCATTGTAATCAATTACCATCATTAAACTAATGGAGCTTGCTGAATTTAGCAAGCAACATAAAGCATTGTAACCTTACCTGCAATTCTCTCCTTGATAGATATGAATTCCTGGTGGAAACCCATAATAAATTCTAAAGGAAAACTGGCATAACTTTACAGCATACTTCCTCAAAAAGGCATCGTCTGATGCATTTAAATCTCCACCCCACAGAGAAAATGTAATTTAATTTATAAAAAATGACATTACAAATACTTTTGATTTTTATTTTCTGATATTAATCAAAGTAACTGTGTTCCTATCCTGGGAAGTGTGAGATGCAGTAAGAGAATTGTGTTGCTTAATCAATGCCTCAAATTTTAAATGTGGTGTGAACCAGTGTTCAGTAGCACAAATACCATTCATTCTTATCATGCAGAATAAATAGAATCTGTTCAATTAGAGCTTTGATGCAGTTTAAGTTGTTATCTTCTTAATGCATGTTCAGAGATAATCTAGTTTCATAAACAATAGGGAATTAATCACTGGGGACTGCAGCTACCCTAATATCAATTGGGATACAAACAGTGCAAAAGGCACAAAATTCTTGAACTGCATTCAAGAGAACTATTTTACCCATCATATGAAACTGGGTGAAGTGATGCTGATGGAAAAGCTATTCTTTTTCTGGTGGAGGAATCATGAACAAAGGGATATGATCTTACAATTAGAACGAAGCCATTCAAGAATGAACTCAGGAAGAAACTCCAAGCCAAGTATAGTGGAAATCTGAAATTGTCTCCCCAAAAAGCTGTGGCTCTGAGGGCAATTGGAGTTTTTAGGACTGAAATAAATAGAGTTATGTTAGATAAGGGTACACATGACTATAGAGCAACGGTGGATAATATCATTGAGGAACAGGTCACCCATTATCTGATTGAATGAATAGACAGATTCAATGGGGCAGTTGGGAAGACATGTGGGATAGGAATGGTTTACCCCATTCCCATGTACCTATGTTATCCTTCCCATTCCAAGGTTGCATTCCACATATCTGGTTGCTTACCACATGCAGATCCTGCTTCCTAGCTGCGCTCTAAAGTATGCGCAGTCTGAGAAGATCACAAGAGTTGGAAGAGGAGAAGACCATACAGCTTGTCAAGCCTGCTGTGTCATTCAATATGATCATGGCTGATCTTGGACTTCAACTTGACTTTCCACCCGCTCCCAATATCCCTTGATTTCCCGAGAGATCAATAAGTCTATCTATCCCAGCTTTGAATATATTCACCGATGGAGCATTCACAATCCTCCGGGATAACCATAACCATTTGATTAAAGAAATTTCTCCACATTTCAGTCCTAAATAATTCACCCCTTTGTCCTGAGGCTGTGACCCTCTTTCTAGACCTCCCAGCCAGCAGAAACAACCTCTCAATGTGAATCCTGTCAAGCTCCTTCAGGATCTCCTAGGTTTCAAGATCACCTCTCACGATCCTAAACTCCAGAAAATACAAACCCAATTTACTTGCCTCTCATCAGAGGTCAGCACCCTCATCCCAGGGGCCAATCTAGTGAACCTTCACTGTACTGTCTCCAGGTATATCCTTCCTTAAATATGGAGACCAAAACTTCAACCTTTCTGGCGGGTCGCGGTGGGAGATGTGCATCGCCGGCCTTGTTCCGGGATTTGTGCATGCGCTGGAAACGCATGCCCATCTCGCAGAGCTAGCGAACAGTCACCGGTCAGACCACGCTGGAAACCGGTGGGAAGGCAGGTAAGTAATTTGAATCTGTTTTAAATGTATTTTAAATATGTTTTCAATGTAATTATCAGGAACTTACCAGTCCCAATTGAATCTCCCACCCCGCCAGGAATACTTCATTCTGACGGGGTTCAGACTAGCTCCCCACATTCAGGGAACTAGCGGGAGACCCCGCCGGAATGAAGGGAGGGCAATCAGGGCCCTCCAGGGGGTCGGGCGGTGGGGGTGGTACTCCCTGGGCATGGGCACCCTAGCAGTGCCAGTCTGTGCCCCCGGCACTGCCCAAGGGGCAAAGTGCCCATGCCCAGGGGGCACCTTGGCACTGCTGGGGGAGGGGTGGGCTGGACATCGAGGCTCTTCAGAGCGGAGGGTTCAGGGCTGGCCCGGGAACTGCTTTGGGGGCCCCGATCGGGCCGTGGAGGGCCTGAAGGGGCCTGCGGGGGTCCTGGGCTGGCCAGCGATCGAGCTGGCCAGCAAACGGGGACTCTGACAGATCAGAGCCACTGCGCATGCACAGAGTTCCAGAACTGTCCAACTCCGGCACGAATAGGCCCCGCCCCCTGGGTTTTTAATAATATTCACAACTGTGACCTCTTCAGTGCACAGAGTGGGGAGATTCGGTTCAGAAGCTGAACTGACAAAACAGTTGGGATCTAGAACAGTTTTCCTGCCAATTCAGCACTTTTGGGAGAATCGCGGCCAGTATTCCAGGTCGGGGCTGTACAATTATATACGACATCTTTAATTGAATTCTCAATCCCCTGGCAATAAAAGCCAACATACCATTTGCGTTCCTAATTGCTTGCAGTACCTGTACTTTCTGAGTTCCTTTTATCGATGGTGTGTTGTGCTGGATGGTGTTGAGCTTCTTCCATGTTGATGCTCATCCAGACAAGTGGTCAGTATTCCATCTCACTCCTGAATTATGCCTTGTAGCTCGTGGACAGGCTCTGGAGAGTCCGGAGGTGAGTTAGTTACCACAGGATTCCTAGCCTCTGACCTGCACTTGTAGCCACAGTATTTATTTGACTAGTTCTGTTCAGTTTCAGGTCAATAATAACCCCCCAGGATACTCATAGTGGGGAAGGGATTCAGCAATGGAAATGTCACTGAATGATGGTATCCTTCTTCATCACTGTCTTCCTGCTCAAAGTATCTGATGTGAAAAGGGCAAAAGAATAAAGCTACAGTGAGAGGAGTGGGTATGAGGTTGGTGGGTGGGGAAAGGAATTCCGCACACCTACATCTGCAGCTAGTAAATCAGAAGAGATTACAGACAAAGGGGGGAATGTTACCATTTTGAGTCTAAGTGCCGGGTCTGGGCGTCAAACAGATCCGCGCCTGGAATCCTCTTTCCAGCGCAGTTCGAAAAAAATCTGAGCGTGCCCGGGCGCAAAAAAAAAGCAGAAAGCGGAGAGAGCGGCTCTCTGACGTTCATCCTCGGGTCGGGGGTGGTGGGGGGAGTGTGACCGATCATCCCCTGGGGGGGAGGTGGAGAGTGGGTATGATGTCTCATCCTCTGGGGGGGAGGAGAGGAGGTGTGACATATCATCCCCTGGGGAGGTGGGGGGGGGGGGGGGGAGGAGAGGGGGTGTGACGTAACATCCTCTGGTCGGGGGGGTTCCGCTGCCTGTCTGCGGCCGATCCCTCCTGGCACCATCACTGGTACACTACCAGCCACAGCCATCTCTCCCGCTCTCTCGCACCTGCAGGGAAGAGTAATCTGCGGCTGGTAGTGTCCCAATGATGGTGCCAGGAAGGATCGGCCGCAGACACGCAGCGGAACCACCCCCGACCAGAGGATGAGACATCATACCCCCTCTCCTCTCCCCCCGAGAGGATGATCGGTCACACCCCCTCCCCCCTCCCCGCCCTCCCTCCCTCCCCCAGGGGATGATACGTCACACCCCTTCTCCTCTCCACCCCCAGAGGATGATCGGTCACACCCCCTCCCCTCCCCCCTTCCCCCACCCAGGGGATGATCGGTCACACCCCCTCCCCCCCCCCCACCCCAGAGGATGAGACGTCACACCTCCTCTCCAACCCCCCCCCCCCCAAGGGGATGAATGGTCACACCCCCTCCCCTCCCACCACCCCCCCCCCCCCCCCCCCCCATGGGGATGAGACGTCACACCTCCTCCCACCCTCCTCCCACCCCGACCAGAGGGTGACCTGGGTCAGAGAGCCGTTGCAGTCTCTGACCCCGCTCTTCGGAGGCTGCAGCGGCGGCTTCAGACTTTTATTTTGCAGGTCGGTAACAGCGCGGACGTGGATCGGGCCAGAAGACGGTAAAGTGGGATTTGGCGGTAGAGTTGGGCGCGCGGTTCAGTGAGTCGATTTAAACGCATGCAAATGCATTTAAATCGTCGGGCCGCCTGATTCAGGCACACGCCGGACCCGCGCCCAAATCGGGTGTCGGTAAAGCCGCAATCTGCTCGGAGTCGGGTGCAGATCGCGGTATAGGCCCGATGCCCAACTTTACCGCAATTTAACGGGCGCGAAGTTTTGGTAAAATCAGGCCCAAAGAGAAAGTGGAAAGTGAGAAGGAATATTCGGTGTGAGGATATAGTGACCTTCAAGGGTTTCAGAAACAGGCTGACCATTGCTTCATTCATGGCCACTCCAGAGATGATGAGGGCTGTCTCTGGGAGGTGAGGACATGAGGGCATGCCTGTCTCCCTCAGTGAAGTGCTACTGCCTTTGTTTGTGCACCGCCTTGTTGTGCAAGAGAGGAGTGTGTCAGTGAGTGTGGTGCAATGTGTTTGGATGATGTGGCTTTCATGGATAAATAGCTGACAGTGTGAGCTAAGTGTGAGATGTGGGTGTGAACAAGGTAATGGTGTGTGAGAGTGTGATGAATGTGAGATACGAGTTGTGATTGATACAGATCGATAGGTAAGTGATGGGGTGTGAGCAGTGTGGTAAATAGGTAGGCAATGGCTTTGGAAGGTCACTCGATGTCTTGCAGCACTGGATCTGGACCCTCACAGCTACTTTGCTGGCATTAACTGTCATGGCTATCTGTCTCCCACTGTTTCACAAAGTTTGTCTGGTGGGCCTCCTGCCTCCTGTGGAGAGAGAACATCTGTCCAAGGCCTCCAATGCCATACTTGAGAATATTGAATCATCCTTTCTCCCTTATGCCATTAGTCAGTATTCTTGCTGCATGGAATATCTTCCCCAGCCACTTCCAACACCGACTGCAGCCAGAATGCACCTCCCCTTTAAGAGGTGCAGGCTGACTATGAGTAGTGTAGACTAGTGGTGGTAGCCTTGCACAAACCTGGGACCCCCGCTAAGGCGTGCAGCCACTCGATAGCACACTCAGTGCTGCTACTGACTTTAAATTAGCAAAGTTTACATTCTGCCTGCATCAGAACGAACAGCTGAAGGTTAATTCCACATCATAATCCTCCTGCCCCACTTCCAGGGCTATCAACTTTTGCCCCCCCACACTTATATTTTTTACGAGGCAGCAAACTGTAAGTTAATGGCTTTGAGCATCAAGGTGTTGCTAAACTGCAGCTCTTTTAACTTATGACCATGTTCTCTGCTTATATTCTGCTTTTGTTCAAAATATCTCTCTGCAGTAAATTATCGATTGCCTTTGTTATTTTGAAAGCTTGGAAGGTCTTTCCTGTAACGAGGATAAATAGATTGGAATAGACAATTTTCATAGCTCGATAATTTAAATTTTGGATTTGTCCTTCTTGTCCTTCTCTGAATACCTTCCTCATGTATTACCCTGCACAGAGGGAGGAGGAGGGTGATGAGGAGGCAGAGGGTGATTAGTATGAGAAGGAAGATGATGAGGATGATGATGAGGAGGAGAAGAGGGTGATGAGTATTAGGAGGGTGATGAGGAGAAGGAGGGCGATGAGCAAGAGGAGGGTAATGAGGAGGAGGGTGATGAAGAGGAGGAGGGTGATGATGAGGAGGAGGATGATGATGGGGAGGAGGGTGATGATGGGGAGGAGGATGATGAGGAGGAGGAGGGGGAGGAGGAGGGGGAGGAGGAGGAGGAGGGTGAGGAGGAGGAGGAGGGTGAGGAGGAGGAGGAGGGTGAGGAGGAGGAGGAGGTGAGGAGGAGGGAGGTGATGATTGGAATAACTCCAAGATGGGTTAACTTGGTAACCCATCACCAAGTTACTTCATTTACACCAGACATCTGTACACAGCCAGCTCTCCAATTGGCCCCTGCTAAATGCAGGCTGGGAGTCTGACACACCGACTTTAAATGGGGAGCATTGATTAACCATCAATTAAGACTCATCAGGTAGCAAACCAACCTCATTAGCCTGGCTGAAGTCATCACAATGATGATGAGGAGGATGATGATGAGGAGGGTGATGATGAGGAGGAGAGTGAGGTGGAGGATGATGAGGAGGATGATGATGAGGAGGATGATGAAGAGGAGGAAGGTGATGAGTATGAGGAGGACGATGATGATGAGGAGGAGGGCAATAAGGAGGAGGGCAATGAGAAGGAGGAGGGTCGTGAGGAGGAGGAGGGTGATGAGTATGAGGAGGGTAATGAGGAGGAGGGTAATGAGGAGGAGGAGGGTAATGAGGAGGAGGAAGGTAATGAGGAGGAAGAGGGTGATGAGTATGAGGAGGGTCGTGAGGAGGAGGAGGGCGATGAGTAAGAGGAGGGTGATGAGGAGGAGGAAGGTGAAGAGTATGAGGAGGGCAATGAGGAGGATGAAAGCTATGAGGAGGAGGGTGATGAGTACGAGGAGGGTGATGAGTATGAGGTGGGTAATGAGAGAGAAGAGGGCGATGAGGAGGGATTTCTCCACTAAGGCCTATCCATCATGGTTTTCAGGGAACACTTCTCCTGCCACCACCTCACCCAGGAGAAATACCTTGAAGCAGTTAGGATTTAATAAGAAGTGGGGCGGGATTTTCTGGCCATGACACTGGCAGGCACCATCGTGGGCAACATGGGAAAATTTGCAGAACAGCTGTCCAAATGTTCCCCTCCCATCTGCGATGATGTTTTCTGATGTTTGGGCCGGAAAATCCTAGCTATGATTATAGAATTGAAATATCACTTTCAACAGAACCTGAAGCGTCTCACCAGGGGAAGGATTTCAAGCTCACTGTGGGCCTCAATTTCTACATCTCCTAATTGTTGCGACAGAAACAGGTGACATGATGATTACCATGCCTGAAAGATGACCGAGATCCAGTTTGCAAGGAGAGGTGATTTCATCATTTCCTCTCCAAGGACATGGTTTTACCAGGATAGTGGGATTCCCAATGGTGCAGGGAGGCATTAACTGCACGCACACGGCTCTGCTAAATCCATATGTCAACATAGAAAATGATAGGAACCTGAGAGATTTTTAACTGGCATGGGGAATTTCCTTGGGGACGGTTGCAGTCAGGTGACATAGGTTTAGCAGAAAACTGTAAAAAACTTGTCGTCTTGATGTAAACTGGCAACCAAAGAACTGAGGAAATTCCCAGGGTATGGGAGAGTGAGTTGAAGTCTGGGTAGAAAATAAGTTAAAAGAATTCCAATTCAGGGAATCAACCTTTGCTCTCAACAGCAGCAGAAACATGTCCCTGACATTATGGATTGGGTGTTGCAGATGGTGATATTTGCTGTTTGTAGGATAGCTGGGCTTACATGCAACCTAATCAAGGGACAACTGGAGTTTGTTACCAAAAAGATGTATTTTGTAATGGATACACCTGTCTCCATATTAAAATATATTGACAGCACCCAGTTCTACCTCTGCAACACATCGCTGGACCCATCAATTGTTATATTGTTTGTTGACTCACCTGATGAAGGAACAGCGCTCCGAAAGCTCGTGATTCCAAATAAACCTGTTGGACTTTAATCTGGTGTTACTGTGCCCACCCCAGTCCAATGCCGTCATCTCCATATCATTTTTTTTTATTGGTCACAAGTAAGGCTTACATTAACACTGCAATGAAGTTACTGTGAAATTCACCTAGTCGCCACAGTCCAGCACCTGTTCAGGTCAAAGCACCTAACCAGCACATCTTTCAGACTGTGGGAGGAAACCAGAGCACCCAGAGGAAACCCACGCAGACACGGGGAGAACGTGCAAACTCCACACAGACAGTGACCCAAGCCGGGAATCGAACCCGGGTCCCAGGCGCTGTGAGGCAGCAGTGCTAACCACTGTGCCACCCATTATAAAAGTATGGGCTTCTGCCATTTTCGTTCAGTATACCACCCCACCCTCTCACCCACCCCTCACCAACCACACCCACCATCCTGATTGTCCTTCTCCCTCCTACCTTTCCTTAGGTACTCAACCAACATTGCATGGACAGCTATTCTCTCAGAAGAAGCTGTTGCTTCTTCTGCTGAATGCCTTCTGGTCCAAAATGGAGGCTTCCTGAACATAAATACCAACATTGGAGTTATATTGGTACACAAAATATAAACGTAAACAATAAATACTTCTATAGTGTGCTTTTCATGAAATTGTTCTTTGTCCTATTCTTTAGGTTTGATTTCCAAATACTTTATAATGTTGAAAGACCATTCAACACATTACGGGAAGACCAGGCCCGTAAGTATCTCCCATCCCGACAGTGCAATTTCACTCTGGCGGGGTTTAGAGTAGCTCCCCACTTTGGGGGAACTAGCAGGATGACCCCACTGAAGTGAAGGGGGGCAATGGGGGCCCCCCAGATTGTCGGGCAGTGGGGGTGGTGCCCTCTGGGCATGGGCACCCTAGCAATGTCAGCCTGTACCCCTTGGCACTGCCCAAGGGGCAAAGTGCCTATGTCCAGGGGGCACCTTGGCACTACCCACAGGGCATGGGGCAGTGCCAAGGGGGTGGGAACTGGGGGAGGGGCTTAGAGGCAGGACCTGGGGGTGGGGCTTACGGGCAGGCCTATGGGTGATCGGTGGGGATGGGGGTCCCGCTGCCACTCTACCATTTGGATCTGGTCGGGACTGGAGGGAGGCCAGCGATCGGGACGGGCTGGGGGGGGGGGGGGGGGGTGGGGGTGTCTGCCTCCCGTGGGGGGTGTCTACTGAAATGGGGGAGATTGTCACTGTTGGGGCGCGGAGAGCTGGAGATTGGGCACACTGGGACAGGGCGTCAGGTCTGGCCCGGGAATGGTCATAGGGGCCGCAATCGTATGGTGAGGATGTCGCGAGGGGCAGCACTGTGGGTGTCCCAGGCTGGCCAGTGATCGAGCATGTGCAGAGTTCCGGAACTGTTAGACTCTAGCGTGAATAGGCCCCGTCCCCCGAGCTTTTAATGATATTCGCGATTGTGACCTCTGCAGTGCACAAAGTGTGGGAGATTCGAGTCTGAACTCCCACTGAAAAAATAATTGTGATTTACATCAATTTTCCCACAAATTCAGCACTTAGAGCTTTTTTGGGAGAATCGCCCCCATTAATACCACTGTCAAAATATGGGAGAGAGGAAATTGATGTTAGCAAGTCACGTGTTCTTATAATAACATCACTGACAGTAATTTCTTGGCCCATTAGTCATTAAATATACCAATATTGAAGTGAAAATAAAGAAATGATTGAAGTTGAAATTTCCTAATTATCTAGTTGCTTTTTCAACAACCTATAATCAAGAAGAGGCAAGCAGTCTCAGGGTTACACAGGAACACAAATGCAAAATACTACAGGCGCTGAAAATCTGAAATCAAAACAGAAAGTACTGGAAGTTCTCCATGGGTCTTGCAACGTCAGTGGAGAGAAACGGAGCCAAGGATGAAAGGACATCAGCTTGAATTGTTGACTCTGTTTCTCTCCCCATGGATGCTGCTTGACCTGCTGAGTATTTCCAACATCTTCTGTTTTGTATATTAGTCTGAGAATTAAGTCTAAGATGAGAATATCACAGCTATCAAGAAAGGTCATTTCAAATATAAATATATACAGGAACATCTTCATTGCTGAATGAAAATGCTTTTGATGTCGTACACTTTCAAAATGTTTTTGACAAGATTCCACATCAATGCCTAAAGGCTAAAGTGTTGAGTGTCAAAACATAAAAAAAATCAATGTGTTGATTAGATAATTGGCTTGAAAACAGGAAATGCAAACTAAGGTAAGAAAGAGATTAGGGGAGAAATTTCAGAGCACCCATTTTTGGATACCCACCTCTGCACATGTTAATTACCTTACATGCAGATGATAAGGTCCTTGGGTTCCCAGATACTGTATTTTGGTTAGCAGACTCAAGATAGTGCTACGGGTGTAACTTACACTGGTCAGTGCTGCACTTAGGAGTAATTGATATGAAGAAAGGGTAGGGTTCTTGTGATTTGTGAAGAACCCTGGTGCCTTGGGGTGTATTGGATACCTGGGGGCTAGTCATATGTCTTCTGGTTCCCATAAGATAGAAATATTCACACTTTAGACTCAAAATGCTGGAGCTTTATCAAATGTATTTCTTGCTGCTCAAGTGGCTGGTAAACTGAATAGATTGATACATTGTTACCCAGCATATGACTGCTGTGTTGCAGTAAAACATGGCACTCTGGATGTGTTCTTGGAACAGTTACTCTCTATTTCTTTGTGAATGATATAACAATATAACAGTTGGTGAGGGAAGCAGATCAAGAGTCAAAGAGGTTGGATGGCCTCATGGTTCCAGACCAGATCCTTGAGGTTGGACATTGGATGTTTGTGGACAGCAGTGGGAGCAATGGGATGGTGATTACAACAAGTAACTTATCTTTGCTTTATGTGTAGGACGTTGAAGGTTGGATCTCCTTGAGGCCGCCAGCACTGGAGAACCAAAATTACAGCGGGGACCTGAAGCAGGTGTTAGGACCCATAGAGAAAATAGGAAATAGAAGCAGGTGTAGGCCATTCAGCCCTTCGAGCCTGCTACGCCATTCATTTTGATCATGGCTGATCATCAAATTCAATATCCTGATATCCTCCCTTCCCCCCATATCCCTTGATCCCTTTAGCCCCGTGAGTTATATCTAATTTCTTCTTGATATCAGACAATCTTTTGGCCTCAACTACATTCTGTGGTAGTGAATTCCACACATTCACCACTCTCTGAATAAAGAAATTTCTCCTCAACTCAGTCCTTAAAAGTTTACCCCTTATCCTCTATCAATGACTCCTAGTTCTGGACTCCCCCGCCATCGGGAACATTCTTTCTAAATCTATCCTATCTCATCTGCATATGTGCGCAGCCTGTGGTCCACTTTAGATCCTTACCCAAGAGTTACATGGCACACTTTGGGTGCTTCCTGTCCACCATTTTGGGACCTTAGGAGAAAATGGCTAATACCTGGCCCAACTTTGACTCAGACATTGAGATTCCCAGGGGCTAATTGCACTAATTTTAAAACTATATTGGCTAGATATTTCCTTGAAGCTACTGTTGCAGTGCTTTATAACTTTGCAGGAGGTGCTATTTACACTTGTAAACAGATCGTAAAGTCGCAACAGTGGAGTGACTATTGACCTGGATAAAAATAAAATATCTAAATCCACTAAAGATATAAAAATACATCAAGTCCTTCAGGGTTTTTTTTTACTGTTACCATGAAGATGCCACCTTTGGAAATCAAATGATCAAGGTTGAATAAAGGATTTTATTAAGTTACCTTCCTAGAGGTCCAATAGTTTAGCTTGAGTACCTTGGGAGGATCAGGGAAAAGATTTGCAGATCTTTCCCTTAGTATAATGTAAGTAGCTAGGATTAAGTTAGGAGAGTCGGCCAGTAACTACTGCAGATAAAAGCAGATAGCTCATTGATAGATTAAGTGAAAAGGCAAAACAACGGTAAATGGAATTCAATGTAATCATGTGTGGAGTCAGTCACTCTGAACCTAGGAAAGATAAATCCAATATTTTCGAACTGGCAAGAAACTAACAACTGCACTGGAGCAAAGAGATTTGGAAGTCCAAGGACACAAATCATTAAAAGCTAAAACTAATAAACAGACACAAAAATTAATGGATTGGTGGCCTTTTTCTCTAGAGGTTGGGAAATTGAGAAGTTATACTTTAGTTATTTAGAGCCTTAATCAGATCACTTTCCAACACAGAACTGAATTTTGGCTCTGCATCTCAGGGAGGAATATATTGGTCTTGTAGAGGGTTCAGTAAAGATTCACCAGAATTATGTCAATTTTTGAGAGGTTAATTTATGGAGCTTGTAGTCCCTTGAGTTTAGAAGATTGAAGGGGTGAATGAATGGAGGTGTTTGAATGATTTTATAGGGCAGATATGGGGAAATGATTTCTTCGATTTGGAGATTCAAAACAAGGGGACCTAAAATTAGAGTTGGGCATTCTGAAGCAGCAGCAGTAAGCATACGGGACAGTAGAAATCTGCAACTCGCTGCCCCAAGAGGCTGTAGATGCTGGGTCAATTAGAGCTTTTAAGACTGAGATAGATAGATTTTTAGCAGGTAAGTCTCAGAGGATAAGGAGCAAAGGTAGGGAAATGTAGTTGAAGCGCTGATCAGCCACGATCTATTTGAATGGTAGAGCAGGCATGAGGGGCTGAATTTTGTTTTTGTATGTATTGCGCATAATGTGGGTTGTACCTCATCTGCAAAAGTTGCAAGCTTGATGGGCCAAATATTTATTTCTATTACTGTGTTTCCTGATGTTCTGCAGAGTGACAGAAAGGTACATGACTAAAAGAAACCTCCTTGGGGGATCATTCTGGATGTAGTTACATTCTACAGCCATGATCTCCTGAGCTGGGTTCAGAGATCTTAATGGAGATCAAAATTGTAGCAGTCAGAACTGAGAGCTTGGTGAATTTTCTCCAATATTGTGAGCAAATTAAATATATAATCAATGTAATTTGCCTATTGAATCAAGTCACGTAATAAGTATGGTGATTGTACATCTGAATGAAACCAGACCATTGACTTGAACAGACATTTTCAATGGCCTAAACTATCCTGCCATCATTCAGATTCCTCCACCCATCATTCTTTTTACATCAATACATATGTACATGTGATACACATAAAGGATATGGGAAATGTTATGCCACAATATGAAGGAGTAAGGTTTTTAGAGATTGTATTCGATTGCGCTTTCCAGTGTTGATTCTGCTAAATTTATGGTGCCAATGATGTCTCATTGGACCAGGAGAGTGCAAGTATCCCTTCATGTGCATGTCCAATAAGATTGCCAGAAATGGTTAGCGAAATGTATATTGTGCTGTCCTTTTACTTTCAGTGCCATTGGCAGTTCTTCAGACTTGTCAATTGTGTCGATCATTTTCTCAATTGTGGTTGTGAGTGAAATAGAGTTAAATAATTTCAACTAATTTCTTTACTTACCAGTAAGACCGGATAATGTACATATTCCATGTAAAAGCCCTGACATAACACACCTCACAGGTGGCAGCATAACAAGAACATTCCGGATTTTTCTCTTTTCATATTTATACTGGCAGCCGCTGTATGATTTTACCGATTTAATAAAACTTGTGGCTGTCTTTTCTCCCAATTTTGAATTGTACATTTCCCTACCTTGGCTGCTGTAGCAAGCTAAAACTGCATTAACTACCATCCCTGTAGTCTACTGCATGATTACCATTTCACAGCGTGAAAACATTTCCAGCTTCTCAAAGCTGGCCCATATTCAGAATACCGTCTGATGAAGGAAAACGAGTGAATATTGTAACCTTCACAATGTAGCAACAACATTCAAAACAGCCACCTCAGCAAAACCTCAGATTGTACAACAGATGGAAATTAATTAAATATTTATTTATATATCACTTATGCTACGATTTTACAACCATAATTACTTGATATTGACAACACGTAGATAGAAAAGGAGACCCATGTGGTTAATGTACAGCAATAGAACTAGATTAATGGCATCTTTCCATGGCCCTAATTGTATTATAGTCTACATGTTATTTACAGTTTTGTAATTCTGGTTCATATGTTGTTCTTAAAGGTAAATTCAGAATTAAAAGCAACATGTTACTCGGAGGCAGTTTTATGTTTAATTATATTTACCTTAAAGGTTTTGGGTCTATTTGACTTCAGGTTGACACTGCATGTGCTGCAGATGCTGCAATTGTGCCACTAACCCAATATCGGAGAGAGGGTCAAACCGACTTAATGGAAGGTCTCCTTTGGATAATGCTGGCAAATGACAAGCATGGGACAGGCTGTTTACTGTTAGCAGATGGACTTCCAGTGGTGGCTCTACAAATGAAGCTGCAATTTCCATTTTAATGGAATGGGGTGGAGTAAAGGAGAATCAATCATGGGTGGGATCATGGAAAGGCGATGATGTGGACCAGATACTTAGGGAGCTAAAACAAGCTGGACAATAAGTCTAGGATGTGAAAAGGCCAAAAAACCCACACTCTCATTTCCATTAAAATGTACATCTATTTTTCACAACAGTTGGTCAAAACGGTCATCTTTTGCATTGTGAGTTTAAAAAATACATAATTTTTAGCTGTGTCATTCTGACCCATATTTCCTGGTGGCCTACATACATGTTAAATTTCAGCCTTTAAAAAAAATAATTTTTAGTAATTAACAAGCAAGTTCAAAAAGACGTCTTAACACGCATATCAGCTGATGCAGAGAAATTCATGATTTGGAATTGGGAACAGTCAATTTTCACAAATTAGTTAATCGGATAGAGAATGAGGTGAAGAGCAATTAGAAGTAATCAGTCCATGTTGGTTGTGCATGGACTTGATGCAGACATCTCTGAAGATGAGTTGATGGTTTCACAAGTTTTAATTACAGACATGTTCATTTCATGTTTGCTCCTGAAATGCAATGGACATAATTTTTTCAGGATATTGGACAGAGTTCAAAGTGAAGGGCATTGAGGAGGATTGACAGGGGTTGGAGACTCGGTGCAGCTGCTTTGCTGGACTTTAAGCCAATAGCAAAAATAAGGCCAAAACTGACACGGAAGATGACCACATAAAATTATTTCTCTTGGGTCATTAGGGTATGATGGTATTCTGAAGGTGCCAATCATGGTCATGAAACAGTGAACTGATTGCAAAGAAGATAAAGGTTGGCCAAGAGGGAGCACCAGCACCAGGCAGACTTCAGAAAGGGAAAGAGTGTTGTCTGGTTGTGGCTCACAATTTCAACATGGAAGCAGAAGGAAATGTGAGGTCATCCATTTTGGTAGGAATAACAGCAAAATGGACTATTATAAAAAATGCTGTTGTGCAGAGGGACCTGGGTGTCCTTGTGCAGGAATCTCAAGGAGTTGGTTTGCAGGTGCAGCAGGTAATTAAGAAGGCAAATGGAATTTTGTCCTTCATTGCTACAGGGATGGAGTTTAAAAACAGCGAGATTATGTTGCAGCTGTCTAAGGTGCTGGTGAGGCCACACCTGGAGTACAGTGTACAGTTTTGGTCTCCTTACTTGAGAAATAATATACTGGCACTGGAGGGCGTGCAGAGGAGATTCACTAGGTTGATTCCAGAGTTGAGAGGGTTGGCTTATGAGGAGTGACTGAGTAGACTGGGACTATACTCATTGGAATTCAGAAGAATGAGGGGAGATGTTATAGAAACATATAAGATTATGAAGGGAATAGATAAGATAGAGGTAGGGAGGTTGTTTCCACTGACAGGTGAAACTAGAATTAGGAGGCATGGCCTCAAAATAAGGGGGAGCAGATTTGGGGCTGAGTTGAAGAGGAAATTCTTCACCCAATGGGTTGTGAATCTGTGGAATTCCCTGCCCAGTGAAGCAGTTGAGGCTACCTTGTTGAATGTTTTTAAGACAAGGATAGATACATTTTTGAACAGTAAAGGAATTAAGGATTATGGTGATCGGGCGGGTAAGTGGAGCTGAGTCCACAAAAAGATCAGCCATGATCTTATTGAATGGTGGAGCAGACTTGAGGGGCCAGATGGCCTACTCCTGCTCCTCGTTTTTATGTTCATATGTAGGAGAAGTAATTCTACTACTCCTGCCTCTACATTTTAATAATCATAAGGATGTTACAATTTTGGAAACAGCCTTCAGGATGGCAAAAAAAAGGTTCTTTTGAAGTGCAAACTGTAAAGCATGCAGTCCAGCTCTACCATTCTAGATGTATAGAACTTGCTTCATGTGCTCCAGCCTTCTTAAGTATAGCATCAGAAAGATACTCAGACTAGCAGGGTTAAACTATGACAAAAGCAACAGACTGGGGATGCTGAAGTCTGAAATAACAAAGTGCTGGAAATACTCAACAGACTGGAGTGGAACAGAGTGAACCGGCAGGATTCTCTTGCTTCCCCACGGCTTTTTTCTTGGCAGCGGGAGATGGCACAGCGTTGGCCAGCGGCAGGATCTTCTGGTCCCGCCACTATCAATGGGATTTTCCATTGTTTTCGCCCCACACTGCCGGGAAACACGTAGTGGGGATGTGCCATCGGCAGGACTAGAAGATCCTGCCAACATGAAAAGCCGGAAGATAGCGTCCATTGTTTCAGGTCACTGATCTTTCTTCAGAGTTGAAGAAAGATAGAAGTATAAGTTCTTAAGTCAGGAGAGGTTGAACTATGATGACCAAACTTGTGTACCCTTGCATACAGTAATTGAAGGGCTAATTTAATCGGAGGGTTTGACATAATTCAAGGGGTGATCAATGGAGACATGGGGAGAAATTACACCCATTGCTGGGAGAGTCCAGACAAAGAGCTATTCAGGGCTAATGTCAGCAAGCATTTGCTCACACTAGTAGTAGTGGAAATCTGGAATTCTCATTTCTCACCTCCCCACTCCCCAAAAAACAACTGTTGTGCCAAAGTCAATTGATGATTTAAGAACTGAGACTGATTTATTTTAGGCAAGTGTATTGAGAGTTACAGAACCACGGCAGATAGATGGAGTCAAGATACAGTTCAATCATGATCTAAATGAACAGGCTTGAGGGGCTGAATAGCCTACCCCTGCTCCTATGTTCAAAATATCAGTTGTCTGTCCTATGAATAAACCTCTGCAGTGATCGGCAGCTGTAGTCTAGATAAATCAACACAGTCATCGCAATCATGTTTGTCGTAGGTAGCCTTAGTCTCTGAAGAGCTGCCTCTTAAAGTGAAGCTGCACAAAAAGATTGCTGTATGGAAACTTGTTCAAACTGAACAGAGACAGCAGAGAAATGCAGACAATTCTTTTTATTTCATATAAAATGGAGAGTATTGAGACAATTTTCATGGAACCAAGTATTGGGTTTCATGATTTAGTATTACAGTTCAAAATCAAGTCGTACACATAGCAACTCAATACTAGACTCATAATTTTGTGTAGCCAATATCTGAGCTGGTGGCTGTGAGTGTCAGGTCAAGTTATGGGAGCTCTTCATCAGCGCTGTACTGTTGTTTTCTTCCTATTGGAGCTCCAGTGGCTGGGCAGGTGGCAGTTCTTGAATGACTGAAAGCATAAAATCAGAAGTGCAAGGTTGATATGAGGGAAGGGACTTTGGGGTGTAAAGAAAGAGGTCTGTGGTCACAACATTTGAAGCTTGTTTATAATTTTAGACAGCAGGATGAAAGTGTCCTGGGAGTCAAGAAGGGGCATAAGGCGTCCCTGGTTCTGCACAGGTTCTGCTCTGCTCCCTTCTGTTTTTCCCAGTTCATCCAGCAAGGGAGAGGACAGAGTGCTGGTTGCTGTGCTGCACAGAGTTTGGGTAATATGCCTGCCATTGTTCAGTAGCTAGGACATTGTGTGGAGACAGTAAAAGCTGGGTGTGAGGTTGGTATCACTGTAAGCTGTATGAGGTTACAGAGAAGAATCTCCAGATTAGGTTTGAGTCATGAGTGCAAATGGAGTGCTAATGGGTGACTGATGGGGGTCTGGTGCATTGAGCAACATGAGAGGCTGGTGTTGTGGAAGATAGTAATGTCATCCAAAGATGGATTCACTGATGTTGACCATCTGTGTGAGGTCATTAGGCCTCTTGTGACATTGCTCCAGATTCTCGGGTCCAGACTCTGGGAGAAGATCTTCCTCTCCAATTATTCACACTCCCTTCTGATGGTCATCCTTGAGGGTTTACTGGATCCCTACCAGACTAGGAAGTTTCTCCTTCTGCTGACCTGTGTCCCATCCATCAATCTGGATCCTAGAATCCTAACAATGCAGAAGGAGGCCATCCGGACCATCAAGTCTGCACCGACTCTCTGACAGAGCATCTTACCCAGGCCCTCTGCCCACCCCATAGCAAATCCATCCAACCTACACATCTTAGGACACTAAGAGGCAATTTAGTATAGCCAATCCACCTAACCTGCACATCTTTGGACTGTGAGAGGAAACTGAAGCACCCAGTGGGGAGAACTTGCAAACTCCACACAGATAATCACCCAAGGCCAGAATTGAACCCAGGTCCCTGACACTATGAAGCAATAGCGCTAATCACCTTGTCACCATGCCGCCCCTCTGCTCTCTCTCTTCACTTTGCAAAACTTTCCATATAGCAATCTGTTCGCATGGCTTCACTTTAAGATGTAGAGATGCCGGCGTTGGACTGGGGTAAGCACAGTAAGAAGTCCCACAACACCAGGTTAAAGTCCAACAGGTTTATTTGGTAGCAAATACCATAAGCTTTCGGAGCATTGCTCCAAAAGCTTATGGTATTTGCTACCAAATAAACCTGTTGGACTTTAACCTGGTGTTGTGAGACTTCTTACTTCACTTTAAGAGGCAGCCTGCCTTTAAGAAAAAGCAGTCTACCTGTACCACATGGTCCACAGAAACACTTCTGGTGTCTCCTGCTGCCTGCCGAGCTGGCTGGCAGCGTTGAGAGGGAAAGTGCAGTAGCAAAGACACAGGAACTTGTGCAGAAATGCTTCAGATGAGGTGAGTAGACAAATGTTGTGTTTTATCTACCTCGATCCAAATGGATGTGGTGTGAATCCCAGACCCCACACCCAGGAATCAGCGCAAATGAATTTTGCATCAAATATATATCAATGATGTTAATTGAGGGATAAATATCGACCAGGCCATTAGGGAGAACTCTCCGTTTGCCTTCAAAGCAGTGCAATGGGATTTTTTACATCCACCTGAGAGGGCAGAAGGAACCTCAGGTTAATGTTTCACTTGAAAGACAGCACGTCTGACAGTGCAGCAGTCTATTGGTACTTCACTAGATCATCAACCTCTTGAGTGCAACTTGAACCTTTTGAGTGTGTAGGTTGGGTGAATAACATTAATCTAGCAATGCATACTTCAACTCAACAATACTTTTCAATATAATTGAATTCAATTATTAATAACTGTCAACCTACCTACTATTTACACTGATATCATTAAAGTGGACAGCAATGGTTTACTATTCACCTATTGAGAGTTCAAATCTACTCAGCCCTTCTGCTGCTTGGCCTTGTCCTTGTGACATACAATGTGGCAAAACTTCTGCATGCCTTGTGTTTGGTATGCATATTTCATTAACACCGTTGTACAGATAATTACAAAAATTACTAGAGTGGAACATCATTATCAACACTTGGAAGATTAATTATGCCTTCTAGTCATTGGAGACACGAGGTTTTATTGCATTCCCTCAGCCAGGAAACATGTACTTTCCTGGACTGACAAATAGAAAGGAAACACGAGGAAGGGGAAACCTTCTTTAAAATGCATATCAGCAGCCCGGGAATTCTGTCACAAAACATCAGATTGTCATTCTGAGTCTCGGAGTTTGAGTTGTAGTTTGCATTAATTTTCACATTGTTATTCTCTATGGCTGAATGGGATTGTTAGACAGAGTATTTCAATGGAATGCTGTATATTGAGAGGGAGGAAAGTAGCAAATTCCTTCCCTTCAAACTACCAGAAATGGCATCAATGGTAGCCATTGGGAAGTTGCAGATTAAATAGATTAAGGGATTAAATTCCATCAAAATAGGAAAATCAAACAAGGGAAGCAGAAATTGTCATTTGGTGCTACAGAATTGAGTGTTGCTGGAAAAAGAGAAGCTCGGGCCAAAACTTCCTCAGAGTGTCAATCAGCAATGGAGCGCCACTCCATGTCAAAGGGGGATGTTGGGTGATGAGGATTAGTCTGGCCCGGTCAGAGGGGTAATTGCAGGTGAGGGATAGTCAGATCTGGTCAGAGAGGTAGTGGGATGGTGAGGGGTAGTCAGGTCTGGTCAGGCAGGGCAGTTGCCAGTGAGGAGTAGTCAGGTCTGGTCAGACAGGGTAGTTGCATGGTGAGAAGTTCTCAGTTCAAACTTCTCTGTTAATTTTTATGGAGGTAGGTGGGTCAGGACCTCCACTGAACTCCAGTGTGCATCTTGGATCATACACAATCTCTGACAATTTGGAGAATGAAAGATATGAGCCAATATAAATGATACATTTGGATGTCACTACTTGCCTTAAATTCAGCTTGTTCAATCGACTATAAAACAAACATTTTAGTCAGAACCTGCTAAATTGGAAGTTGAGTCTTAAAAGAAAATTGCAAAATGTAATGACATCAAAATAACTTTCTTTTTCTAAACTAGGTATTTTGGATTTATTTTGTTATTAAATGTGCAAAATTTGCAACTTTAACTCAAGGTCTTCCTGATGAAGATTTTTGTTTGGGAAACCTAATTTAAAGGTCATCAGAGGATCCAATGTGAGATTCCCAATAGTGAGACCATGGTTTCAGGCATAAATGTGGAAGAAAGCAAAGAATGAAGCGTTAACATCTATGTGAGAATTCAGACTTAGAGCAGAGAAGAACCAAACCTTTCCGGAGATCCCCAGCCAGTAGGCATTGCAGGCCGCAGTGATCCTTTTTAAACAACTCCTTAGAGTGATTGGACTAGATAGAAGTTGTACTTCAGATTGAAGGCTCTGCAAAGGTTTTGCAATATCCGACAGGACAAACTTCAAGTAATCTTCAAGTAAGAAGGACCGCACTCTTTGTAGTGGAGAAAGTGACAAAGTGTAAGTTTATCTGTCACAGCTTAATACAGGGGGTTACTGGTGAACGGCCAAATTTGTAGCACACTTCTACATCAGGGCAGCTCAGTTCATCTCCAGTGGCAAGGGTGCCAAGCAGATGAATAATCAGCTGATTAATATTTATTGAACCAAAGGTCTTTCAAAATTGGTTGCAATATACATTAATGATATAAGCCCTCACTCGCAACCCTCAAGTTCATTAATCAAAAAGAATTCATCTCTGCAAATGTTATGTTGATATGTAACTACAGGCACCGATCCTATCATGTCAATGCCAAGCATGCAGGCATCTGCAATGACCTTTCATCCTAACTCAGGCATGGCACATGGCTTACAAAGCAATTACTTTTTCTGCCTTTGTCAGATTATTGAATTTCTTCCAACTTCTTCCCATGGAAGGGGATTCGAGAGATGCCATTCATTTTCAGTGCCACTTTCTTCCATATGGCAATGCAATGCTAAATTTGCACCTTGGCAAAACTCCCAAGAATTACATCCCTCTTATGCCTTCTTTCAATTTGGAGATGGTCCAAACTCACTTTCAGCAAAATGTATAGTGCATCTTTACCTTCCCTTGACAGATGCTACCTCCCACTTCCTGTGGTACTTGTTTATTGCACTAAGTGGCCATTCTTTCAATGAAGGACCTCATGCACTCATGGCTGAGACTTATTTATGTATAAGTCTGTTTACTTATTAATTATTTATTAATTATTGTCACAAAAAGGCTTACATTAACACTGCAATGAAGTTACAGTGAAAATCCCCTAGTCGCCACACTCCAGCGCCTTTTCAAATACATTGAAGGAGAATTTAGCATGTCCAATGCACGTAACCAGTCTTTTTGACTGTGGGAGGAAACCAGAAAACCCGGACGAAATTCACGCAGACACAGGGAGAACAAGCAGACTCCACACAGACAGTGACTCAAGCTGGGAATCAAACACAGGTCCCTGGCACTGTGAGGCAACAGTGCTAACCAACGTGGCATGGTGCCGCCCCCAGGAAATAGTTCACCTGAATGGGCACCTTCATTCTATGTCCATGGCTCCGCACTGCCTCAGGGAGTTCTGACATTTGGACTCAAAACTCCCATTGCTGCTCCAGGAAGACCCACCTTGTGTGTGGCCTCAGACGCTCTGCATCTCTGTCCAGCTGACCAAGACTCTATCTTCCCTCCATTTTTTGGTTGAGGCTATTTGCTGTTGCTTCTGTTTCTGTCACCTCCTCCTGTGCATACATGAAGTGCTGGCCATATTGTGGCACCTATTCTAAATTCACATGAAGCTTCACTAAAGTGAGTGTTTCTGAACTGGTGGAGGGTGTTCTTGACAGCTGTGACAGTGCCGTCTCAGATACATGTCCATCTTCTGAGGTTTCTGCTGGCAGCATATTGATATGATGTGCTCCTTCATAACTGACCCTGCAGAAAACATAAGACATTGGTCAGGAAGCTCTCCTCTGTCAGAAGCTTCTACTGTAGAGTTGCAGCAGGCCATGTGTTGGCTTGGAGTGAACAATCATGGATGGAGATCCATCCTCTTTATATGGAGACACTAAGATGACTTCACCTTCTCTCAGATGGACACACACCTTGTGCCCTCACTGACTTCTGTTGAGTTGCCAGCACAGCAATTTCAAGGACCTCTTCCGGTAGTTTATCAAGATGCGCAACTCCACCATTCCTTTCATGCACATTGTGTCCTCTTTGTTCCTGCAAGAGCAAGGGAATTAAGACAGTGGAACTCACTGTCACCACTTATTGCAGCTTTCCATGGCAATAGCGTCACAAGTGCTTGCAGTGTGAGCATTTTCCTTGCCTCAGGATAGCACATGTGGTCACATTTATCCTCACTGTTCAGTAGCTCTGTGTTCTCTAAAGAAAAACAGAAACTGCTGGGAATGTTCAGCAAGTTCAGCAGCATCTTCGGAGCTAATGGGTTAAGAGTTAATGTTTCAAGTCCAATCTGACTCTTCACTGGAATGTCAGTTGATAGTACTGAGAAACGATGCCAACTCTTTCACAAAGACAGTGTTTGAAGCAAATGAATGGCTTTGACTTTGTCGTGTATAGGTTTTATTCCAGCTGTTGTCATTCTGTACATTGAAAGGCCAATCTCAGGTGCTGCAAATATGTATTTGTCCTTGTTGAACATCGAATTGTGTTTTTTTAGAGTTCAGTAAGCTCCGCTGATAATTGTTGATCGCGTTCTGCTTTGTTCCTTCCATGGACAAAGGTGTCATCAAGTAGGCTGAGTGTCTCCTCAACATCTGACAAACTGACAGACCAATCTTCTGGAACACACAAAGTGATGAACTTCATCCATAGGGCATTCTGCTGTTGTGAAACACACCTTCATGAGTAACAAATGACAAAAGATATTAGCTTTGCTTTTCTGGAGTTATCTGGAGATAGCTCCATCACATATCAAGCTTTGTGAAGTCATGAAGTGATACTTACAGTTCTTGGACTGTAACTTTGTTTCAGGTCAAACAATAAAAAAAGTCATAAAAATTAGGCCAGAGAAGGTTGTGATTATAAAAAGCGGAGCTTCTGAAAATTGTGCAAAAGTAGATATGGTGACATTCATCCTGTTTTATAGAAGAAGGAAAATCAAAGGGATATTGTCAAAATGTCCACAAAATTCCCCAATTTGAACTGG
This sequence comes from Mustelus asterias, assembly GCF_964213995.1. Classification (NCBI taxonomy): domain Eukaryota; kingdom Metazoa; phylum Chordata; class Chondrichthyes; order Carcharhiniformes; family Triakidae; genus Mustelus; species Mustelus asterias. The sequence continues at coordinate 80,128,763 of NC_135805.1, forward strand.
AGTACATCTGACCTCTTATCTGAATTCAAAATGTTTATACAGCATACAGAACTTTGGTTTCTTGATTCAGGTCTGTCTGAACCAGACAAACAAGCCATAAAAATTCACCTTGCAATGGGAATAAAGGTCTCTACAAGTTGAGCATGTCAGGATTGTTAGCAGAAGAGCTAAGCCATCCCCAAGAGACTTGGACTACATTGGAAGACCAGCTCAGAATCAGGGTAAACCTCCATGTTCTTTGACTAGAGTTCATGTCATTTCATAATAGCTTACAGACTCCATACACCACTTTGTCAGCAGATGCAGAGAAAAGGATATGTACTGTGCTATTCAGCACGTGAAACTAGAAGGTAAAATCGTTGAGTTGGTGATTCCATCTACTCCCATGGAAGTATGCCAGAAAGATCTGCTAGGTAAGCCCAAAACATACAGTGTTGAAGAGCTACTCAAGGATGGACATCATATGAAATGATCCTTGCGGGTTGATGAAGCTTGCAGGTCCTAAGCATAATCCCAATTGTTGACACACTCACTAGAACACCTAAATCCAGCAAGGCATGTGGAAGATGTGGCCTTCTACATTCACCAATGAAATGCCTAGCTTTCCAGCAATTCTGCAAGCCACGTGGCAGAAAGGGTAGTGGCAATGCACTAGAGAAAGACTGATGCAGCTACAAAAAGCTGTGCATTGGTCCAAACAGACCATAAGCAATAAGAATGACCACCCAGTATCCCCTCAAAAACATATACCTGGTTATGACGTGCACAATGGGACAAAGAGCAGTGAACATGGTTCACACTGTCAATCTCATGAAAAGCATCATCTGAAGTATTTACCAAGATTCAAATTATCTGTCTTCAGAAAGTTAGTAACTACTCGTTATTGACCAAGATTGACATAGGGGCAAGTGCCAACACACTACCCCTTCAAATTCTAAAAGACATGTATTCACATATATGGAAGACCAAATCGAAACATACTGATGTGAAAATTTCAGTATACGATGTTTCACTAATTACATGTGTAGGTTTCTTCATCCTGGAGTGCAAATATAATCAATCTTCCTGAGTGTCATAGATGTGCTACATCATGGAGACGAAAGACACATTGAAGTTTACCAGCATGCTGCAACCTCACACTAATGATAATCCGCAGAGTTAGTCAGACCTCACATGGCAGCTCAACCTCAGGAACTATCACCTCAGCATCACAGCGGCTGGTATGTAGGCCACATGTGCCAAAAACTGGCATATTGTACCAAACAGCAAGTCACTTCTCCTGTTCACAACAGATGAAGTACTGACTGTACCCAACCAGCTCGTACATGCAAAACCCAGAACATAATGTCCAACTTTAGATGTGATTCTGAGATTTGGCAACATTTGCTAAATAATCCTCAGGATGCTGAAAATTATGCTGACAACCATTTTAAGATTGCCAGTCAGACTTGCAGTAGGGCATATATGTGTGTACTGGAAGCTAGATATGTTAATCCACAGGGCCCTGTTTTTGCAGACAGAAAGCACATTTACACACATTGCACCTGTTTTCGCTAAACAAAGTACGTGCCAGCCATTCGCTGGTTCATTCCTCAGGGAATGCTCTGACCAATCAGAGAAAGCTACAAGGTTTAAATTTTCAAATAATGCTTGACAATTAACCGTTAGTCACCATTGACTGGTGCATTCTCCATGGCAATGCCTCTATCAATCAGAGTCCACATGCCAACCAATCAGCACTCTTTTCTCATACAGTATAAAGTTGTTGTTTCCCCTGACATTAGCATTTTGCAATTGTTCTGATGAGTGAAAAACTTTGACAAAATGTGAATTTTCAGGTTATAACCATGATAGTGAGTTTCAACATAGGAACTAAATAATTTGCATTCAGTTATTACTCATATTCAACAAACATGAAATGACTATTGAAATAGAAAAGTATTTTGCAAAATGTGCTTTGGGTTTAGAATACTAAGCTAGTGTCACTCATCTCGACCTGAGTAGTTTTCAAGATAAATATTTTTATACTTCAAAGTAAATTTGTTGCTAAAGTGTTCTAGGAGCAAGCCCTGTCTTGTATAGAATATCTGTCTGATAGCTGGAAGGAAGAATAAGTTCCTGACACTGTAGTTGGAGATAGAAACTGGAAGCATGAGTAGGCCATTCGGCTCTTCGAGCCTGCTCCGCCATTCACTTTGATCATGGCTGATCATCGCATTCAATATCCTGATTCCCCCTTCCTCCCATATCCCTTGGTCCCTTTAGCCCCAAGAGCTATATCTAATTTTTTCTTGAAATCAGACAACATTTTGGCCTCAACTACATTCGGTGGTAGTGAATTCCCCACATTCACCACCCTCTGGATGAAGAAATTTCTCCTCACCTCAGTTCTAAAAGGTTTACCCCTTATCCTCAAATTATGACCCCGAGTTCTGGACTCCTCCACCATTGGGAACATTCTTTCTGAATCTATCCTGTCTAACCCTGTTAGAATGTTATAAGTTTCCATGAGACCCCCTCTCACTCTTCGAAACTCAGTGAATATAATCCTAACTGACTTAGACTCTCCTCAAATGACAAACCTGCCATCCAAAGAATTAGCCTGGTAAACCTTTGTTGTACTCTCTCTATAGCAAGGACTATAAGATTGCCAGAGACAGAAAGAAAGATTAAAAGGAAGTCAGCATATAATGCAAAGCTTCAGGCACTCTCTGATGAGCAAATAACCATGACACAATTAATTTTCAGAAGTCATTTTTCTGTGACTCTCTTCATCAGGTGCCCAATGTCATGTAGCTGAGCTCATTTATTAAAGAGCGACTGTTATTATGGTATCTACTGAATTGATGAATGGCTATTTATGGTATGAGGTTTCATTAGAATCAAAACAGGTACTTCAGGAATATAAAGATCCGTATATCAATTATAGCTTCGCATTGAGATTCTTTCATAAAATCATAGAAACCCTACAGTGCAGAAGGAGGCCATTCGGCCCATCAAGTCTGCACCAAGTTCTACACAATCTGGTTCTGTTGTTGGGCGGACACATGGAGGATAAGAACATGGAGGGGCACCATGAGTCCAACAGTGACTCTGATGAGGACCATGAGGAGCAACATGGAGGAACATGGTGGCCAGCAAATTTTGGGTGGGTGGGAGGCAAGGGAGGCCCTGATCCGTAGATGTTTCCATAAAGGAGTCCCAAGCCTCAGGCATCATAGAGGAGGCACCTTTGACACCTGCCCAGTCCTGCCTAAGACCAACCAAACACATCCTGAGGGCTTTCCCCCACATAAATTTAAAGCAGAAGTCTCTGATTGTCAGCACAGAAACTTCATTGCTTTGCAGCTACTGCTTAAGCAAGATTTGTCTCCACCTCACTCATAAGCATTGAACAAACATCTAGTATGAATGAACAATTTAATCAAGTACAGTTGAGCAATGCCATGCTCATGTTGCACATCGATCTAACACCCTTGTGTTTCTAAAGTGTATTTTTAAAACAAAATTCTGAATGATTCTGAGGTCCAAATGGCCACTCCCTGCATACCAGAGATGAATTGGCACCTGGTAGGACAGCAGATTCTTGTCCATCTCTTGCAATGACATTGTCTTATTGAGGTCATTGACAGTATAAAGGCTTGCAAGTCCAAACATATTCCCAGAACTCCTTGCCTGAAACTGCTGGGTCTGGCTCTCTAAAAGAATCATCAGTCTCTCACTGAAGAAAATCATGTGTTAAGAGAGGGTGATGACAGCCCCGAGGGCCTGAAAGGACTTTTCCATTGTTCATAGGTGGGCATGCACAACCTCTAGAAGCTTTCCAAACCTCCCTGCACCTCCTGTTGGACATGCAATATCTGCTGCTTGATGGACAATTCCAGAGACATATTACCTGCCTGGGAGTCAGCACCTTTCTGGTCTTCCACATGCCTCTCGGTGCCAGAGCCCTGGACTGTTACAGCCTTCAGCAGCTGCCCTGGTGATTGTACAGTGCTCACCCTAGTTCGGGAAACCATTTTACCCAATGCGCCCAACCCCACCAAAATGTCAGTATCTGAGCTGGTGCTTGGAGTGGAGCAAGGGTGGGATGGAGCACCATGTGAAGTCTCCTCCTCCTCACAGATCAATGTCAGAAACTTAGAATAATAATATGCATGGCACAGATGTAGTTATCTTGGTTTCACAATGCCGCACACAGCTATCCCATACCCAGTTCCTGCCATACTCTCCCCCACAGATTCCACTTGTTCATCTTCACTGACCAGAACAATGTGTTGCCTCTGTTTTATCAAATAGAAAATGATTCCCTGGGGTTGAATAGAATCAAAATTCACTATCAATTGAACATCACAAATAAAAAGCTTATTTCACTGAATCCAATTAAACCTTGTTGCTGATATTTTCACTCCAAAGTGGCTGGTAAGTTTGTTGTTGCTCATTAATGGATCCATTTCCTTTCAAATTGTATAAGTGAGCTTTTATTTCTGCAAATTGCCATTAATAGTTTTTTTCCAATTGTGTCATATGCTGAATGCCAACACCACTAGAGTTTGTCAGAAAGTAAACAAGACATGGCACCTCTGATCTGATCCAGAGGGATCTGGATAGATTGAGATGTTTGCTGATACAATTCACTTTTAACAAGTGATGAGACTGGGGAAGAGGGAGAAACATTGGAAAATCTAAGCCAAATAGTGTTAGTCATCAGGGCACGGCACAGAAGATGGTCAGAGAAAATTGCGAAGTAAAGAATGTCAAAACACAAAGAAGGTCTATGGTAAAACCATCAAAGGTGGTAGCTGCCGGCTAATCTTGCAGTGGACGTGACGAAACTGTATTTGAAGAATCAAAAGAAAGACCCCACTGAAGACAAAACAGTTAAAAAATTCAACACTGGGCAGAAATTGCCATCAAATCAGTAGGGTGAAGGCTCCTACATTGGTCTATGTTAGCCTGAGACCAGAGCCAAATTTATCTTTGTGCTTAATTTTGGTGCAGTCGGGAAACTGGTTGATTCATGCATTGAGATGGGGAGGGGAGAGGAGTTCCATTGTCGTTATTATTGGCTGGCCCTTGAGTCAAGGACAATGTCTACTCAGGGTCGTGAGTTTTTGCCATGGGCTGAAAAGGCCAATTCTTGACCCACAGGGGAGGAGGATGTCCCAAGAGGAGGTGGCATCCAGATTGCTGAATTTGTTTTCTTTACTTTCCTGCTTTGCTGCCACTCTGCCTCGTGGTAAAGATACAAAACGTAATGAGAATTGATGGCCATGTTGTTGTCACTTTTTGGGGCAATCTCCTCCGAGTCATTAAAGTCAATGCTCCCAAACTTCAAGGTGAGTTTCTTTGAAGTATTTCCCTTGTCCTTCCCTGGAACAGTCTCCATTGATAGTTGAGAAAACAGGGTCTGGTGGGGGAAGGATGCTTTTTGGACATGCAGACAGTGTCCAGTCCCTCAAAGTTGATTTTTCAGGAGTTTTGCTGGAATGCTTGTGGAGATGGCTTCAAATAGGACACTAGAATGTGTACCATTGAAGATGGAGAACGTGCTGAGGCATTGCTGGTGAAAGCGGTCTTCTGTATCACTGATACACAGCCCAGAGCCGCTGCAGTACAGCAGCGTGCTAATGCTAACTGCTTTGTATATCAAGGGCGGGATTTTCCGGCCGCACTTGCCCCAAGACTGGAAATTCCCGACTGAGGTCAACATGGTCCGGTCCCGCTCGCTCCGATTACCGTGAACAAAATTCTGCCCCAAGACTTTTGTTGACTTGCAGAGATCTTTGTTGTCAAACAGTCACTGCAGTAGTTTGTGGAAGGCTGAGCTGGCAAAACTAATCATGTGTTGAATCTGTTCATTGCTCCTCAGACAGAATGTTTGGAAGAGTTAAGTGGCTGATATTTTGCTATGTTCTTCTGACAGATGTTGTTCAGCTCTGGGAGTGTGCCTATAGGCGGGGAAGTGAACCTTAGATAGCAAGAAACACAGCTTTGCTGGAGGCAATGCAATTTTAAGCTGTTTGGAAGTTCATAGTGCCAGACTCTGTCAAAATGTTTTTGCAAGACTAGTGTTCTCTGACAGGTATTGTGAAAAGTAGTGTCACATGCTGTAAGATCAGTGGAAAAGGCATGCCGGTTCCCTAAAAAACAGAAAGCAAAGTAAACTCAGATTTGATGTTGGTATTGTATCATTCTGTTATACTTTGAAATAAATGAAAGAAAAGAAAGAGCAACTTTGATAACCTTGTATTGAAAAAATGTCATGGCGGGAGTAATATGTATTGGTGCCTCAATATTAAAGTAATTGCTGAGGGCTGTGTTCTAATGATTTATATGCTTATTGGGACTTATTCAATTGAAAATGCTCCACGAACATTATGTACATTAGATGTATAAATATTTCTCAGCGATGTATTTCTCACAACACATCCATCTTTTTAGTCAGTGGCACAATGGTTAGCACTGCTGTCTCATAGTGCCAGGGACCCAGGTTCAATTCCAGCCTTGGTCATTGTCTCTATGGAGTTTTCACTTTCTCCCTGTGTTTGCGTGGGTTTCCTCCAGGTGCGCCGGTTTCCTCCCACACTCCAAAGATATGTGGGTTAGGTTGATTGGCCATGCTAAATTGACCCTAGTGTCAGGGGGATTAGCAGGGTAAATGTGTGGGGTGATGGGAATAGGGTCTCGGTGGGATTGTGGTTGGTACAGACTTGATGGGCAAATGGCCTCCTTCTGTACTGTAGGGATCCTATGATTCTATGAAGTTTGTGTGCATAGATCATAGAAAAGATCATTAATAAGTCATGGTCAAGTACAAAAGATATTGATGAGATTGATGAAATGTTTGCATTTATATAGAGCACTGGGAGGGTGGAATTCCAACTTCATTTATACAAAACCCTGATCATAGCACACCTGCAGTGCTGCCTGCGTGCATGTCTGGGCAGCACACCTTAGACATGGTGAAGCGAGCGCAGCATAGGTTTACCAGAAAGATACCTGGGCTCCAAGCGTCAGGTTGTGAGAAGGATTGTATTCTTTGGAACTTAGATTGAATTTTTCAAAATATTCAGGGGAACTGTTAGGCACATTCAGGAAAATTGTTTCTGCTGGTTGAGGAGTTCTGAACTAGGAAACATATAGCCTTAAAATTAGAGCAAAACCTTTTAGCAATAAAGATAGGAAACACACAAAGGATGATAAAAGTCTGGAACTCTTGTCTGCAAATGGTAGTTGATGCTAGTCAATTATTAATTTTTAATGAGATTGTTAGGTCTCTGTTAACCAATAGTATTAAGTAAAGTAGTATAGGACAAAAGTGGGTATTTGGAATTAGTCATGTATCTGCCATGCCTTTATTAAATAACAGATTCAAGGGGCTAAATGGTCTACTTATGTTCCTATAAAGGGTTGATTTCAACCAAGTACAGCGTGTGTTAGGGTCTAGGGCCAGGCAGTGGAAGCAGCAGGCAACAATCTATCCAATCTCATTCTGCGTGGGGTCAGGGAGGATTTATTTACCAGGCCTCTTTAATGGCTCCTGCCTGAATCCAAAGTCATACATGGTCACTAGAAGACCATCTTGCCAGAATTAAGTTGCCTTCAAATTAACTTATCGGTGAGCAAACTAAATGAACCTTCAGATTTACTTGCAGCAAGTGAGGTAGTCAACTTGAACGAATTGGAGCGAGTAGCCATTAATTTTGTTTCCACTTTGGGGAGTGTTGTTCAAACAATGTGATGGTCAGGAGGAGGCAGTCTATGAGGCAGGGAGGCTGGTCGAGGGAGGGACGGAGTCCATGGCAAGCAAGGAGACAGGGATATGGGAGGGAGGAATGAGCCTTTCATGTGGGTGTTGGTGTCCTGCACCTTGTGGGTCTGGGGTGTGTTGGTTTCTGGGCAGGGTTGATGGGAGACTGATGGTTCTAAATCTACGATGGAGTCTTGGGGGTTGAATAGAGGGTCACAGTGAGAGAGGGGAAATGGGATATGGTAGGGTGGTAGGTCGAGGGTCATGGACAGGTAGCAGCAGGTTTCTGGTGGGAGGAGGGTGGGGTGAGGTCACAGAAATGGCCAAAACAGGTGGCACGGACAATGAGAGGGGTCGGGGGATGGCAACGGATTTAGGTTTGGAGGAGAGAGAAGGTATGTGGGAGGTGATGGTTATAGGTTCAGGGGTAATGGGAAGAGAGTTCAAGGATAACAGAGGAATGGTTGTATTGGGTGGGTCAAGGGAAGTGGGGGAAGTCGGTAGGTGACGTTAAAAGGTGCAACCCAGTTCCTCTCTGTGTGTGAATCCTCAAAATGGGAGGAGGGTCTTTTCGAGGGGATGGATTAAAGGTGAGCACATTGGAACAACTAAAGGGGCATCCGAATAAGTATGTGGCAACTGGATGAAAACCATGTTCAGGTGTGTTCTCTCTATGGTGAAGCCCACACAGCAGAGAACAAAGAACAAAGAATCTCCAAGCCCGTGCCGCTCCCTGGTCCAAACTAGACCATTCTTTTGTATCCCTCCATTCCCACTCTGTTCATATGGCTATCTAGATAAGTCTTAAACGTTCCCAGTGTGTCCGCCTCCACCACCTTGCCTGGCAGCGCATTCCAGGCCCCCACCGCCCTCTGTGTAAAATATGTCCTTCTGATATCTGTGTTAAACCTCCCCCCCTTCACCTTGAACCTATGACCCCTTGTGAACGTCACCTCCGACCTGGGGAAAAGCTTCCCACCGTTCACCCTATCTATGCCTTTCATAATTTTATACACCTCTATTAAGTCTCCCCTCATCCTCCGTCTTTCCAGGGAGAACAACCCCAGTTTACCCAATCTCTCCTCATAACTAAGCCCCTCCATACCAGGCAACATCCTGGTAAACCTCCTCTGTACTCTCTCCAAAGCCTCCACGTCTTTCTGGTAATGTGGCGACCAGAACTGGACGCAGTATTCCAAATGCGGCCGAACCAACGTTCTATACATCTGCAACATCAGACCCCAACTTTTATACTCTATGCCCCGTCCTATAAAGGCAAGCATGCCATATGCCTTCTTCACCACCTTCTCCACCTGTGACGTCACCTTCAAGGATCTGTGGACTTGCACACCCAGGTCCCTCTGCATATCTACACCCTTTATGGTTCTGCCATTTATCTATAGCTCCTCCCTACATTATTTCTACCAAAATGCATCACTTCGCATTTATCAGGATTGAACTCCATCTGCCAGAGGTTTGCTTCCTGACCCAAGGGTCTCACAACATTGAGGTTTCAGCAAAGTTGAGATGTGGGCATCACTGGCTAAGCCAGAATTTAAGGTAAAGTTTATTTATTAGTCACAAGTAAGGCTTACATTAACACTGCAATGAAGTTACAGTGAAATTCCCCTAGTCGCCACAGTCCGGCACCTGTTCGGGTCAATGCACCTAACCAGCACGTCTTTCAAAATGTGGGAGGAAACCGGAGCACCCGGAGGAAACCCACACAGACACAGGGAGAACCTGCCAACTCCACACAGACAGTGACCCAAGCCAGGAATCAAACCCAGGTCCCTGGTGCTGTGGAGAAGCAGTGCTAACCACTGTGCTACCATGCCGTCTCATTTATTGCCCATTCCTAGTTGCCGATGAAAAAGTCTTGAACCACTGCAATCCCTGTGGTGTAGGTACATCTATAGTGCTGTTAGGGAGGGCATTCCAGCATTTTGACCCAATCATTACCCTCGGTCATTGCTGCCGTCTCCATGCAAATGGATGTTTGAATGAGAGCAAAACTCATCTGAGGTATTCCAGGATTGGCCTCACCAGGTTGGGGTGCGGGAGGCCAGGGGTAGACAATTGCTAGGTTCAGGGCTTCCCATTATCTGAAATGCTCATGGATGGAGAGGCAGCTTCAAAGATTACGTTGACTGGATGGGCCACTGCAATTTGTTCACCTCAGACGTACATGATGCTAGCTCCAGGCAACCCTACACTTCTACTGGCTATTCTCCAGCTGAGCAGGAATCACTCCCACTACCACTCCCATGTCCTAACTTATATTGGGATTGAAGATTCCCCCAAGAGGGAACCACCATCACTTATACAATTCAGGGCAGGATTCCTGTTTCTTGGTGGTGGGACGCAATGCGCCACTCACTGGCGGCAAGATCTTCTGATCCCAGCGCTCTCAATGGAATTTCCCATGCCGCTGGGAAACCCATGTTGGGGGTGTGTCTTCAGCAGGACCGGAAGATCCCACTGACGTGAATGGCCAGAGATTGCTGGCCTCATATTTTCTTTCTGGTTTCCCTCCTCAATCCCTCCTCAGACAGGGGATACAACAGCAGCATTGACCCATTGGGTTTCTGTCAGCTGTTGATCAACTCTCGCCCTCAGCAGCAACATTTCCTCCCAACCTCTCTCTCCAGGCCCCCACTGCTGCCCTAGATATAACTGGAGCTAGCACAGCAGAATTGTTAAGGGGAGAGCAGACTCTAAATAAGCAGCAAGAGCCAAGACTAAAATGGGGACTGAAAAATCTACTTATGCATCACAGTCTTGGAGCAATGGAGATTCACTAAATAGGAATGGCCTGACTGAAATGAGAAAGAATAGGAAAAAATATATATAAAGTATGGACTTCAGAAGCAGCACCAAGGAAATTCCCCCATCATATATAGCTACAAGTTTGCATTCCACTTTCCATATATAAACTGACTGCAACGTTAAGGTCTGTTCAATTAATTCCTCTCATACTGGGCTTACCAGAGCTTTGCCATCAGAGCAACAGAAATCAATTCTATATGGCAAGGCTTAAGTCCATTTCGTTGTTGAATAGATTTTATTACTTTTAAAAGTAATATTTTCTGGCAGCATCAACCGCTTGAAATCACCATGGTGAATAAATATATGCACTGTTTCACCTTTACAGCTTTAATTATATGTATGGTGACATCAATTATATTGTCACTTAAGCACCAATACATCATTTTAATGCATTACTATTAAATTAGAGTTCTATATGAAATAATAAAGCTGTTTCACATACATAAATACGCAGCTCTTGATTAATATCCAGGGGCACAAATCCTTCATACATTTATTCTGAGGCAGTCCTTGATTTTTGGAGTTAAACAATCAAGATTAAGTTTTACTTTCAGATTGTCTGTAATGTACTAACTACCAATGGAAATAAATTAATACGGTTGCTGTTTAATGTTGTTCTAAAATTTCTGATAAGAGTTTACAGGGGCAATAAACTCCAACTATAGTGATGTAGTTCATCAGTTTAGCCACGAACAAGAGGAATGATGATATCATTATTTCACCTGAAAGCTTTTAATATTTTAATCCAATTGCACTATCAGTGCTATGAGTCTCTATTCAATTGGTTTTCATTATTAAATCAGGGCATTTGTGTTACGGCAGGATTTTCAATGCGAAACCAGAGTTGAGGCATAAGTGATAAACGGTAATATAAGTAAAATTAAAAATTAAAAATAAAGTTAATGTTAATGATTAATGATAAATGGATGAGTTATACATCCTCTTCCATTATCAATGCACAATATGCCTGCAATTTCCATTATGTACTGCAAGCAGTGAGCTTTCCCATGGTCAACGCTAACATGGAAATTGGCCCCATTGAGCATAAGAACTTAAAAACATAAGAACAAAGAAAAGAACAAAGAACAAAGAAAATTACAGCACAGGAAAGGACCTTCGGCCCTCCAAGCCTGCACCGACCATGCTGCCCGACTGAACTAAAACCCCCTACCCTTCCGGGGACCATATGCCTCTACTCCCATCCTATTCATGTATTTGTCCAGACACCCCTTAAAACTCACTATTGTATCTACTTCCACTATCACCCTCGGCAGCGAGTTCCAGGCACCCACCAACCTCTGTGTAAAAAACTTGCCTCGTACATCTCCTTTAAACCTTGCCCCTCGGACCTTAATCCTATGCCCCCTAGTAATTGACTCTTCCATCCTGGGAAAAAGCTTCTGGCTATCCACTCTGTCCATGCCCCTCATAATCTTGTAGACTTCTATCAGGTCACCCCTCAACCTCCGTCATTCCAGTGAGAACAAACCACGTTTCCCCAACCTCTCCTCATAGCTAATGCCCTCCATACCAGGCAACATCTGGTAAATCTTTTCTGTACCCTCGCCAAAGCCTCCACATTTTTCTGGTAGTGTGGCGACCAAAATTGAACACTATATTCCAAGTGCGGCCTAACTAACGTTCTATAAAGCTGTAACATGACTTGCCAATTTTTAAACTCAGTGTCCCGGCCGCTGAAGGCAAACATGCTGTATGCCTTCTTGACTACCTTCTCCACCTGCATTCCCACTTTCAGTGACCTGTGTACCTGTACACCCAGATCCCTCTGCCTATCAATACTCTTAAGGGTTCTGCCATTTACTGTATATTTCCTATCTGTATTAGACCTTCCAAAATGCATTACCTCACATTTGTCTGGTTAAACTCCATCTGCCATTTCTCCGCCCAAGCCTCCAATCAATCTATATCCTGCTGTATCCTCTGATGGTCCTCGTCGCTATCCGCAAATCCATCAACCTTTATGTTGTCTGCAAACTTACTAATCAAACCAGTTACATTTTCTTCCAAATCATTTATATATATTCCAAACAGCAAAGGTCTCAGCACTGATCCCTGAGGAACACCACTTGTCACAGTCCTCCATTCAGAAACGCACCCTTCCACTGCTACCCTCTGTCTTCTATGACCAAGATGTGGAGATGCCGGCGTTGGACTAGGGTAAATACAGTAAGAGTTTTAACAACACCAGGTTAAAGTCCAACAGGTTTATTTGGTAGAAAATGCCATTAGCTTTCAGAGTGCTTCTCCTTCGTCAGATGGAGTGGATATCTGCTCTCAAACAGGGCATGCAGAGACACACAATCAAGTTACAGAATACTGATTAGAATGCGAATCTCTACAACCAACCAGGTCTTAAAGATACAGACAATGTGAGTGGAGGGAGCATTAAGCACAGGTTAAAGAGATGTGTATTGTCTCCAGACAGGACAGCCAGTGAGATTCTGCAAGTCCAGGAGGCAAGCTGTGAGGGTTACTGATAGTGTAACATAAACCCAAGATCCTGGTTTAGGCCGTCCTCAAGTGTGCGGAACTTGGCTATCAGTTTCTGCTCAGCGACCTTCGTCGTCCAGTACTTGCCCCGAGCGGAGAAGCTACGGCATCTCCTCCGGAGCCTTCAACATGTCATTGATGAAGACAAACATCTCGCCAAGGCCATCCCCACACCCCCACTTCTTGCCTTCAAACAACCGCACAACCTCAAACAGACCATTGTCCACAGCAAACTACCCAGCCTTCAGGAGAACAGTGACCACGACACCACACAACCCTGCCACAGCAACCTCTGCAAGACGTGCCGGATCATCGACACGGATGCCATCATCTCACGTGAGAACACCATATACCAAGTACATGGTATCTACTTTTGCAACTTGGCCAACGTTGTTTACCTGATACGCTGCAGGAAAGGATGTCCCGAGGCATGGTACATTGGGGAAACCATGCAGACGCTACGACAACGGATGAATGAACACCGCTCAACAATCACCAGGCAAGACTGTTCTCTTCCTGTTGGGGAGCACTTCAGCGGTCACGGGCATTCAGCCTCTGATCTTCGGGTAAGCGTTCTCCAAGGCGGCCTTCACGACACACGACAGCACAGAGTCGCTTAGCAGAAACTGATAGCCAAGTTCCGCACACATGAGGATGGGCTAAACCGGGATCTTGGGTTTATGTTACACTATCAGTAACCCTTGCAGAATCTTACTGGCTGTCCTGTCTGGAGACAATACACATCTCTTTAACCTATGCTTAATGCTCCCTCCACTCACATTGTCTGTATCTTTAAGACCTGGTTGGCTGTAGAGATTCGCATTCTAATCAGTATTCCGTAACTTGATTTTGTGTCTCTGTATGCCCTGTTTGAGAGCAGATATCCACTCCATCTGATGAAGGAGCAGCGCTCCGAAAGCTAATGGCATTTTCTACCAAATAAACCTGTTGAACTTTAACCTGGTGTTGTTAAAACTCTTTCTATGACCAAGCCAGTTCTGTATCCATCTTGCCTTTATAAGAATAAAGAGCAGGAGTTGGCTATTCAGCTCTCCAGCTTCATCTCGATAAGATAATGCGTTCTACTTCATCTCTACATTCCTGCACTATCTCCATATCCCAATTGCCTCAGTTACCAAAATTCTCCGCGTTGAATATACTCAGGGACTGAGCATCCACAGCCCTCAGGGGTAGAGAATTCCAAAGCTTCACAATCTCATCTCAGTCCTAAATGGTCTACCTCTTGTTCTGACATTGTGATCCCCTTGTTCTAGACTCCTCAACCAAGGGAACCATTGCTCCAGCATCCACTCTGTCAAGTTCTTTAAGAATCTTCTCCTCCCTGAAGAGTCAGCCAGACTTGAAACGTTCATTCTGTTTCCCTCGCTGCCAAACCTGCTGAGTTTTTCCAGCATTTTCAGTTTTTATTTCCGATTTCCAGCATATGTTGTATTTTGTTTTTATTCCATTAAGTTAGATAATCACTTATTCTTCTAAATTCTAGGAAATATAGATTCAGTCCCCGCAATCTCTCCTGATAGCATGACCTCATTACTCCTCCTCCCTGATGTGTTTCACAATATTCTCAATTCTTAATTCTCAATCCTCAAATAAATGACACCTATTCCCTGTGACAACTTTATACAACAATACTTCTAATAGTACATACCAAACAGAACCATTCAGTCTTGGGTATCTTCTGAATGATTGTCTTGGAGGTGTCTTTACATGGCCCAGTGCTCTTACACAGTGCTAGCACAGTGGCTGCAGCATCGCTGGTACAAGGCTGCTGACTTTCATGAGGAGAGCCTGCAGATGGCCTTGCTGAATAACATAGAGTAGCTCGGGACCTTGAGGGCCTGGCTTTGGATTGCACCATCTTGATTTGGGTGGCAACAGTCTGGGCTGGCTGGCAGCAAGGGCACTGGTGGAGTGGCAGTGGTGGGAGCTCTAATGCTGTCATCCTGAGAGGGAACATAGAACATTACAGCACAGTACAGGCCCTTCGGCCCTCGATGTTGCGCCGACCTGTGAAACCACTCTAAAGCCCATCTAACCTACAACAACAGATTCATTCCCCGTGGAGCCACTGCCACTCCCTCGGGAGAGTACCTATTGTAACCTATTGGTGGATATTTTGCGAAATTTCTTAGACAGCCTGAATGCCCCTAAACACTGGCATCCACAGCAATGATGGCAGCAGTCGGAGTCTGCATGGCACCAAACTGGCCTTGCACAATAAGAAACATTACCTCTATATATCAGACTAAGCATCCACAGCAACACTATGTTGGGTTGCTTCTGCCTGTGCTGCCACAGAAGCTGAGACATCAACCACCAGAGATTACATCATGGTTGGCCTGTCATGGAGTTAGCCACCATCTCCAAGCTCGATAGAATGGTTTCCAAGTTCTGCGCAAGCCCTGTGCCAGGGTGGTGCTGGAATCTTCCATGCTTCTTGACAGTGACAAGCTTTCATGGCATCCTGCCAATGCACCAAGCATTTCTGTGTGAATACTCATTAGTATTTTCTTGTATGCTGACCCATCAAAACCCTCTGCAGCAGTAGCTGTCTGTAAACTTGTCCTCTGGTGAACTTGGACATGGACTATGCTTTCCTGCTGCTCTGGTTGCAGGCCACTTGTGCCCAATGACTCACCACATGCTGAAAACCCCCTCACCTAACTGTCCAAATGACCATTTAAAGTATGCCCATATAACATCATGGCGGATCCAGTGGCTTTGTTTGTCAGATCAAGTGTCATGCTGCTTTGTCAGATGTCTTGCAATTCTCACTCCTTTCACAGCAAGGCATCACTGACTGACCAGGCTGCAGATCTTGGATATCTCAAAACAAAAATGCAGAAGGGAAAAGTTGAGATGAGAGAAGGCTGGATGAGTTGGAAAGCAAGAGGTCCATGGTCACACCATCTGGAGCTTGCATTTAATGCCAGATAACAGGGTGAGTGGGAGCTGAAATTAAAGAAGATGCCTGAGAAGGAAACATATCATCATCCTGGATGTTCTTGGTGATGCTGGGTGCGGTGGCAGTGACCTGAGTAATTGCTGGCCTCATAAAGTGGAGAACCATCTCCTCCAAGGATTTCAGCCAGAGATGTAACCACGCCCATTTCCCATCGATTCTCTGCAGATCCCTGAAAACTTGTTCGGCAAGTGTGAAAGAAGAGTGCCAGTGAGTGTGTGGCGAAGTGTTTGGGTGATGTGCCTGCCATAGCTGAATAGTTCCTAACTTTGAGGAGTGGATGTGAGGTTGGGAACATTAATAAGTGTGTGAGGGTGTGGTGAAGCATCTAGTGTTAGCTGTGAGTCCTGATTGATAGAGATTGCTGATGGGCCAGTGATGTGCGGATATGGTACATTGAGCAGTGTCAGTGGTTAGTGGTGTGGTTAGTAGGAGATTGCATTCGTAGCTGCATTCTCTGTCCTTGACCACTTAAAAAGAGGTCACCCCAGAAATTGCCATGCTAGTGATCTAAGATGCTCAAATTCTGATTCATTCTGATTAATTTCATAGATTTTTACTTTTAAGAGCCAGATTAATGTCCCTGCCCGGTGCTTGAATGGGTTTAGTTATGATTACACTTCTGGTCACAAGCACCCTCTCTCCTTCTGGCAAGTCTCCAGGGCAATTTTCACTGCCTGATTTCCTTGTTTTTGCTGGGCTGATTACATTAGCGATGCCGCTGGTATATTTAATATTAAAGTTATATTAACATAATAATCTTATGGTTTCAGCTGATTTTTATGAATTCCACTTTCAAAAAGGAGCAATGTATTTACAGAACTTCCAACCAAAAATATCCAAGATATGTGAAGACCCAGGGAATTTCTGGAGGTTTTTGGTTCCTTCTTAGAGGATAGAAGTTCTGCCTTACAAAGCAAATGAGGTCTGGATATAGTGCTAGGAATGGGCCAAAATCATAAGATAATGTGATGCATGTGCTAATTTCAGCATCAAATGATATATTGCTGGTGATTGTGGAGCTGAGATATGTGAAGTTATCAATAACCTCCAGCCTCACATTGTCAATGTAGATTGATGCTGATATGGCAACATCATGGACCATGACATTAGTCTTCTTGATGCTGATGACCAAACCAATCTCTCTGCAGAGAATCAGTCCATTTGCTGCTGAAGTGCTTCCTCAGTGTGGAATGCTCATGTTACTTTGTGATCATTATGGAAGTCTCTGATGGTAGATCTTGGTCTTGGTCCAGGTGAGCTAGGTTGTGCAGTTTCCTATCAGTTCTGCTACGGATGCAAACGCCAAATGTTGATGAATGAAGGCACATGACAGCAATGAAGAGAAGAATATGCCACAAAGAGTGTTGGTGCCAGAACACTATACCTGTTTGATTGAACGCAGATCACAAAGGGTTCCAATGTTGCCCTGTCATAGCTGATCTTACCCATCATGTTGTCACAGAAAGCAAATCACAATGAGCAGTTTTGGCGGGAAACCAATTTTCTTCAGCAGTTCAAATACACTATCTTTGCTGGCATGGTAAAATGCCTTGGTGAGATCGATGAACGCAATGCATATAAATGGTCTCCTTTATTCATGGCAATTCCTTTGCAACTGCTGGACTGAGAAGGTCATGTCAAGTGTAGATCTTCCAGTTCTGAAACCCCGCAAGGATTGGGGATAGGTGCACTCAGCCAAAACCCTCTGTTTTACAAGGGCAACATGGGCAAATACTTTTCCCATGATGCTCAGCAAGGAGATGCCTTGATTGTTGTTGCAATCTCTATGGTCACCTCCAATCTTGTAAAGCGTCACAATCTTTGCATCACACATATCCTGAGGCACTGTCTCCTCCCTCCAGCAGAGACAGTGACGTTTGTGCAGATGTTGCAGGAAGGCTAGTTTCCCATTCTTGATGAGTATAACCAGTACAGCAAAAGCACCTGGAACTTTGCCCATGACGAGTGAGTAAATAGCTTTGCTAAACTTCTTCGCTATGCTTTCGATATCCAGTTCTGCCATGATTGGCAGGTCTTCTGTGCTGTCTAAAGCTTCTTTGGTAACCTTGGTTATGACCCACGGAAGCACCTCTCCAATTGTTTGTTCCAATCAGTGATGACCTCCCCTGTCTTTGTTTTCAATGGAGCATTTAGTTTGTTGATGAACCTGTTGCCTTTTTGATCCCCCTTCATACGTGTCCCTACCACTTCATGTGTCAAGGTCAAACATCCCTTGGGCACTGGGAACATGGTTCTGACCGGGATACATCAATTGTTACCCAGAAAAAGTTAGAAGAATTAATCTCTCTTTTAACATGCGGGTAACTGTTGAACATACCAAGACTTCCCTCCCACAGGAGTCCCCCTCCATCCCAAAGGGGTTGCAACCCCTGGCAGGACTCCCCAACCCACAGGGACTTTCCAGCCAATGGACACTCTGATTCTCACCCCTCCCCGAGGCCCAACCCGACCCCCTCCAACCTGACTATCCCCCACACAAGGCTCGACCTGACCTGACACTCTTCCTCCACCCCAGCCTGACCTGACACCACTTCCCATGCCTGACAGTGACACCCCACATCAAGTCCAACCTGAGTTGACAGCCGTTCCCCCAGGCCTGACTGAACCTTTATATTTACTTGGTTTATGGCAGCTAGTGCTGTCATAGTGTTCCATCCCAAGCTTTCAGGAATTCATTTTGATTCTGCACAGTGTTTCTGCTATTCTTCATTGTTTGAGATATCTTCCCATGAACATCCAGTTTGGTGATTCTCCAATGTGCATTAAGCATCTCAGAATTGTGGACTCTTCTACTCAAGTATGGTCCGTACTTGCAATTCTTGCACAGTAATCTCACATCCAAAAACACCCTTAGCTTTTGATATCTCTGTTCCTTGTCCACAGCTCCATTCAAGCACCAACTGCCAACTGCTGGCAGCTTTCTCCTTTTTGCTCCCCGATACCAACTGATGCTTCACATGTGAAATCATAAAGATAAAATCCAAAACCAAACAAATACCTCCTTGCAATCTATTCCAACATCATTGCGCCATAACCAGGATGTCCCAGATAGAAATTTTAACAAATTAGCTTGCAACTTTAAATCTGTTCTTTGATCTGAAAAGTATATGGATACTTTAAGACGACCCTTGTTTACCAGTTCCTTTCAAAGCCTTCTTTGATTTGGGGAAATTATGTGAATAACATAAATCTCTAATGGGGACAACTGCAATTTTGATTTGATTTGATTTATTATTGTCACATGTATTAGCATACAGTGAAAAGTATTGTTTCTTGCGTGGTATACAGACAAAGCATACCGTTCATAGAGAAGGAACCGAAAGAGTGCAGAATGTAGTGTTACAATCATAGCTAGGGTGTAGAGAAAGATCAACTTAATGCAAGATAGGTCCATTCAAAAGTCTGATGGCAGCAGGGAAGAAGCTGTTCTTGAGTCGGTTGGTACGTGACCTCAGACATTTGTATCTTTTTCCCGAAGGAAGAAGGTGGAAGAGAGATTGTCCGGGATGCGTGAGTTCCTTAACTATGCTGGCTGCTTTGGCGAGACAGTGGGAAGTGTAGACAGAGTCAATGGACGGAAGGCTGGTTTGCGTGATGGATTGGGCTACATTCACGAGCTTTTGTAGTTTCTTGCAGTCTTGAGCAGAGCCATATCAAGCTGTGATACAACCAAAAAGAATACTTTCTATGGTGCGCCTGTAAAAGTTGGTGAAAGTCGTAGCTGACATGACAAATTTCCTTAGTCTTCTGAGAAAGTAGAGGCGTTGGTGGGCTTTCTTAACTATAGTGTCGGCATGGGGGAACCAGGACAGGTTGTTGATGATCTGGACACCTAAAAACCTGAAGCTCTCGACCCTTTCCACCTCATCCCCATTGATGTAGACAGGGGCATGTTCTCCTCTACGCTTCCTGAAGTCGATGACAATCTCCTTCATTTTGTTGACGTTGATGGGGAGATTATTATCGATGCACCAGTTCACCAGATTCTCTATTGTCTCACTGGTTCCATTATGAAGCTAAGAGAGGATCACCAGTTGTTCATATTTTCATACCCTAACTCTAACCCCTGTCAGTAAATGTGGGTCATCTTTTGAATTGTAATTATCCTGGGCTCATTTACCAGCTTTTCAAAACCAGGTGTTTTCATTGATCTTATGTTTAAAAAAGTCAATCCCCAAACTAAAAGTTGTATTCTTGAAACATATGAATCATGAAATTAAATATTTATAGTGATAGGTAGGATGCCTGTTGTTTGTGCAGAGAAACAGAAGGTCATGCAGGTTGACTCCAGGCATTGCCATTCTGTTTATCTCCAGCTCAGTTTGTTCACTACGTAGAGGTTTTGTGCCTTTTTCCCTGACTTCTCACGGTGAACTTTACCTCTGACTGCTCCAGCAATTGAAACAATATTTAAAGACATTACAGAAATTCTCTATCTGTGACATTCAATCCAAGCTGTTAACTTACTTGCTGTTCCGAGTCCACTGTTGCTCTTTTCAGTGGCTGTGTATTTTGGAAGGTAGCTGGAACCAATTTCCAACATACCAGCACAGCACTCCTGTTTCTCTCTTGCACTGTGCCTCCATGTCAGCAAGTATTTAAATGTGCTGACCTTGGGAATTTTGACAGAATCAGTGCTGCATTGCACCAACTAGCAGAAGTGCTTCTCTGGAGTGCAACAATATCATAAATGACCCAACGGATTTTCGGGACCTATCAGAAATAATGTCAAGGCCTGCATTGTTTGGCAGCTTCCATTGTCATTTATACATCATTATTTTAATAAATAGGAATATTGAGAAGTGAATACTTACTGGTAGATAATATGACAGGCGGTGTTGATTCATTTGATGGATGGTTATTCCTCACAGTTTTGTGATTGATTCAGCATCCAACTACAGATTCCTAATCTGTATCATTGCAAATTATGAACCAATCACAAGTGCACAACAAAGCTAATCCATCAATGGAATCAACAATAGTGCTTCTAGGACAAGGGAGACATACGAGTTTCTCAACCAATTAGTAATTCAAGGTGGAATGATTGATGTTCTTATTCATTTTACCCGATATATTGAAATTAATGGCAAACAGAAAATATTGCTGCAAAATACATCTGAACAAGCACATGTTGGCTTCAAATTATTTAAAATGCTTGCACAGAGAGATGTGTTGTGATCTTTAAATGAAATTTGAATGTTGCCTCTCTATTAACCCTTAGCCTGTGCTGGTTAATTGGAGCCATTTGAAGTTACAAAATCACTAGTTAGTTGCAATGAAGACGACCATACAGCACATGTAATCTCATCCTTTCAGAATACCGACCATTTTGTTTTCGCATTACATCTTTTAACTGTTCATAAATTATACAATTATCATTCCCAACAATGTATCCAAGCTGTTGGTCACCCTCTGTTCAAAAGAAAAACCCAGCTCTTGCCTTAAACTTGCTCGTACCTTTTTATTCTGCTGCTGTGAAGTATCTTAAATTACTTTTTTGGGAAATGGGGAATTTCTCTATCCATTAAATATTTATATATCTCTATAATGCACTCTCAGAAACATTTCTTTACAAGATTGCAGAGCCACTGTTAATTCCATAGGCCATCCCTCCACAGAAGGGATCAAACACTTCGCTCATCCCTGCATGGCCACCGGGTGAACATGGCAACTATGCAAAGCCAACCAGTAGTCCACACTGTAGGGCAGGTGTAGCCTGAACTGAGACAGTATAGTTTCAACATAACTATTAGTAACTTTAACTTAACTAAATTGGCAATATAATCCAACAGCCTACATGTTTTGTTTTATTGTCAACACAAACTGCTTGTACGTGATGAGCAAATGATCAACTGACACCAAGGAGCCTCTCCTTGACAAGTTTTATTTTATCCACGGAGTATTTGCATCTCCCTTTTCATTTGACAGTAGTGAACTTCATTTGTCATTTATCAATACAATGCACATGCTGTTCAGTTCTCTTGGTAAGATCTTGGTTGCCCCTTGTTGCCCCCTAAAGTTGGCCCATTTATGAAGTTATCAACAACATATTGAGCTTGCATCTAGGAGGGAGTCCCAACATCGGGTCCAACTCAATTCCTTCCCTTGAATTTCAGGATCTCCTTTGTTAGCTGGCACCCTCCAAATGACCATTAGATCTTCAGAAGAGGCTTCTATTTTGTCTTTGAGCATCCTGGTGTATAATTCATTTGTCTTGGTTACAGCTCTCTCAGTTTATCTGGAATCTCTGTTTTGTCAATATCAAAATGGCAGATCATGCCATTTACATAATGCCTTCTCCTTCCTTGTTTAACCAAGGTTTTAAAGAAGTAGCCATTTGAGTTGTTTACTATGTGTTGGCTTTCCTAATGATCAATTTCATATCCCTCAGGGTTTTAACTTATTTCCTGACAATCACTTGCAGTTCCACTATCAAAAGAACATTTTGATTTTATATTGTGGATTTGGTGATGCATCCTTTTCCATGTCCCTTGGCATCCCAAGCTCTTTTTTGAATGGTTGAATGTATGATTATCTGTGATGCGCGACAATCAAGCACAAGGTACAAGGCTTCAGCTATTGAAGGCTTTTATTAGCAAACAATGGAACTAACTAACACGAGTACACCAATTCAGACTGGAGGGGTCCCGCCTGAGCAGAGGGTCTTATACCCCTCCCCAGGAGGCGGGGCCCGACCGGGATGTGCCATAACAACATCTACCACAGGTAAACACCCTAACCCAACAACATTATACAACCCCCACAGTGGCAACACCCTAACCCAACAGTAACATAGGAATAACCCACAGTGGTAACCAACGATGGTTCACCACATTCACCCCTCCTTTAAAAACAAAGGCCGGTGGGGTGCGAAAACAGGTCACATATATACAAAATTCACAAGTCCAGACGGTCTGGAGGACTGCACCGTCGCTGTGATCTCCTCAACACCGGTTGCGACACCGGAGCAGGTGCTTGCGGTGGCGTTCTCTCCAAAACAGCGTCCGGCTGTCCCCTCGAGGACTCCCGGGCCGGTTGACCCTGGTGAGGCGATGGTGCAGGGGATCCTGGAACCTTCTCTGGTGGCGCCGATCTCCGAGTCTCAGGCAAGCTGTACATGGGAGTATAACTGTTATGCACTGGTCCCGGTGCTGACCGCGCCACGTCTGGGGAAGAAATAAGTGATAGGGGATTCGTGACAGGGGGTATGGGAACGACAGGAGTTGCTACGTCCCCTGCGGGCGCCAGGTCTCGAATCGAGACTGTGTCCTCTCGCCCGTCAGGATATGCCACATAGGCATACTGAGGGTTGGCGTGGAGGAGTTGGACCGGTTCGACCAAGGGGTCGGACTTGCGGGCCCTCACATGTCGCCACAGAAGGACGGGTCCTGGGTACGTCAACCAGGCTGGTAAGGAGATCCCCGAGGACGACTTCCGAGGGAATGAGAACATCCTCTCGTGGGGAGTAGCATTGGTTGCCGTACACAGGAGGGAGCGAATGGAATGAAGCGCATTTGGAAGGACCTCCTGCCAACGGGAGACTGGAAGGCCCCTGGATTTCAGCGCCAGTAGGACAGCCTTCCAGACTGTAGCATTCTCCCTCTCCACCTGTCCGTTACCCCTAGAAGATTTTGAAAACAATTTGTAAGTGACAAAAGTTAATTTCACTCCCAAAGGGAGTGGTTCTACTAGAGGCAATCCCGTATGAGAGCAGGAATTGCCTCAAGTCGTTACTCATGAACGACGAGCCCCTGTCGCTATGTATGTAGCAGGGGTACCCGAACAGGGTAAAAAGATCACTGAATGCCTTAATCACTGTGGCAGTCGACGTGTCCGCACAGGGGACAACAAACGGGAACCGGGAGTATTCATCTATTATATTGAGAAAATAGACATTCCGGTCCGTTGAGGGAAGGGGGCCCTTAAAATCCACACTCAGCCTCTCGAAGGGGCGAGTGGCCTTGACCAATTGTGCCCGGTCCGGTCGATAAAAGTGCGGTTTGCATTCCGCGCAAATCCGACAGCTTCTTGTCACTGACTTGACATCCTCCACCGAGTAGGGCAGGTTGCGGGCTTTTACGAAGCGGTAGAGTCGGGTGACTCCAGGATGGCACAGGTCATTGTGGAGGGCCTTCAAGTGGTCCTCCTGCATGATGGCGCATGTTCCGCGCGAGAGGGCATCCGAGGGCTCATTGAGCTTCCCTGGACGATACATAATATCGTAATTATAGGTGGAGAGCTCAATTCTCCACCGCAAGATCTTATCATTCTTGATCTTGCCCCTCTGCGTGTTACTGAACATAAACGCCACGGATCGTTGATCCGTGATCAGGGTGAACCGCTTCCCCGCCAGGTAATGGCGCCAGTGTCTGATGGCCTCCACAATGGCCTGAGCCTCCTTCTCCAAAGCCTCCTTCTCCACCGCTGAGTGCCGAATTTCGGGGCCTTGAAGGGTGCGGGAAAAAAACGCGACGGGCCTGCCTGCCTGGTTTAGTGTGGCGGCCAGGGCGAAATCAGATGCATCACTTTCCACCTGAAAAGGGATGGATTCATCCACCGCGTGCATCGTGGCTTTCGCAATGTCGCTTTTCAAAGCCTTGAAGGCCAATTGGGCCTCCGGCATGAGTGGGAAGGTCGTAGACTTGATGAGCGGACGGGCTTTGTCCGCGTAGTTGGGGACCCACTGCGCATAATACGAAAAGAAGCCGAGGCATCTCCTCAGTGCTTTTGTGCTAGCGGGCAAGGGAAGTTCAGTAAGGGGGCGCATACGGTCTGGATCAGGGCCGATGACCCCGTTTTCCACCACGTATCCAAGGATAGTTAACCTGCGCGTACGGAATACGCACTTCTCCCTGTTATAGGTCAGATTCAGGCGAGATGCAGTGCGCAGAAAGTTTTGGAGATTCGTGTCATGGTCCTGCTGGTCATGGCCGCAGATGGTGACGTTATCCAGGTACGGGAAGGTAGCCCGCAACCCGTTCTGGTCCACCATTCGGTCCATAGCACGCTGGAAGACCGAGACCCCATTGGTGACACCAAATGGAACCCTAAGAAACTGGTATAGACGACCATCCGCCTCAAAAGCCGTGTATTGTCGGTCCTCTGGGCGGATGGGGAGTTGATGGTAGGCGGACTTAAGGTCTATGGTAGAGAACATCCGGTACTGCGCAATCTGATTGACCATATCAGATATGCGCGGGAGAGGATACGCATCCAGCTGCGTATAACGGTTAATGGTCTGACTGTAGTCGATGACCATCCGAGGTTTGTTCCCGCTTTTAACCACCACGACCTGCGCTCTCCACGGACTAGCACTGGCCTGTATGATCCCTTCTTTGAGGAGCCACTGAACCTCAGATCTGATAAAGATCCGGTCTTCAGCGCTGTAACGCCTACGCTTAGTAGCGATGGGCTTGCAGCCTGGTACCAGATTCTTAAATAAAGAAGGTGTGGTGATCTTTGGTGTGGAAAGATTGCATGCGGGGCGCTTTGGGCAATTTGGAGGCTGCGGCTGATTCCCTACTGCCAGTGAAGGGAGTGGCCCACCGTACTGTAGGATCACACTCTTCATGTGGACCATAAAGTTTAGTCCGAGGAGAATTGGCGCACAAAGGTGCGGTAACACAAGGAGCCTGTATCGCTCGTACATTGTGCCCTGCACCTCTAGGGTTACCATACAACGTCCTTGGATCGGTACAGACCGGGACCGTGATGCCATGGAAATTGTCTGTTTGGCAGGTAGAACCCGGAGTCCACACCTTTTTGCAGTGTCAGGGTGAATAAAACTCTCGGTGCTCCCACTGTCAAACAGACAATACACAGTACGACCATTTACCTTGATGTTCATCATGGAATTATCAAGCCTGTGATGCTTTGTCTGGTCCAGAGAGATCGACGCCACCGTTGGCCCCTGGGCGTCACTGCATGCAGCCGAGGTTGATACTGAGGACCCCTGCTGGTCGCTCCTAGTCGTCGTTGACCATGATGGCCGCCCCCATGAATCGCACGTGGGTGAGGGCGCCAAGCGTAGCGACTCCTGGTGGTCTTCCTCCTCCTCCGTCAGCCACAATGGCGTCGTCCTGGGTTCGCACGTGGTCGGACCTCGTGGGTACTGCGACGCTGAAGGAGATTGTCTCCGCTCTGGAGGGTCACAGGCTGCACTGCCGTTTTTGGGCTTCGACCTGCAAACTTTAGCATAGTGCCCCTTTTTACCACACTGACTGCGGATCGCCATTTTTGCAGGACACTGTTGCCGTGGATGCTTGGCTCCGCCGCAAAAATAGCATCGCTGGCCGCCTGGAGCTGCCGCCGTCGTCGGATCGATATGGGAGCGCGAGCCCGTGGGGCGAGGAGGGATTTGTGCTTGCTCCTGCCACGTTGTCTCCACGTGGTCTTCGGGGTACAGAGCCAAGCTTTTCGACGCTGCCTCCAGCATCTCAGCCATCTCCATCGCTTGGGTCAAGTTGAGGTTCCCTTTCTCTAATAGCTTAAGCCGGATGTACGAGGACCCTACCCCTGCTACGAACGCATCTCGGGCGAGGTCGTACATATATTGCTCTGCCGACACATCCTTGCAGTCGCAGCCCCTGGCAAGCTGCAAGAGCTCATTGGCGTAGTCCTCCATGGTTTCGCCCGACTGCTGACGTCGTGTAGCGAGGAGGTAACGAGCGTGGATCTCGTTGGGTGGTCTCGTGTATCGTTTCTTCAAGAGCTCGATGGCCCTCGGGTAAGTGGTGGCCGCACGAATCGCAAGATAGACCGTGTCGCTTACCCTTGCGTGGAGGACCTGGAGTTTGTCGTCGTCTGTAGTAACAGCTGCAGAGGCTGCCAGGTAGTCTTCGAAACACTCCCACCAGTGGTCGAAGGTGTTAGCGGCACCGACCGCACGTGGGTCCAGCGTCAGACGCTCTGGTTTTAATATTTGTTCCATACTCCCTTTACTGTCGAGAGTTTTATGTTTGCTAATAAAATTGATGCGCGACAATCAAGCACAAGGTACAAGGCTTCAGCTATTGAAGGCTTTTATTAGCAAACAATGGAACTAACTAACACGAGTACACCAATTCAGACTGGAGGGGTCCCGCCTGAGCAGAGGGTCTTATACCCCTCCCCAGGAGGCGGGGCCCGACCGGGATGTGCCATAACAACATCTACCACAGGTAAACACCCTAACCCAACAACATTATACAACCCCCACAGTGGCAACACCCTAACCCAACAGTAACATAGGAATAACCCACAGTGGTAACCAACGATGGTTCACCACAATCTGTAAGTAAGATTGGGAGAACTGAGAGGAAATGGAGGAGGTGGTCCAACAGACACTGATACTCCCAGGTACCAAATATGTCATAGATTTTGGATAGGACAAGGATGAAAGCTGCAGGGAGGATGGTCAGAATGTTAACTATGATACCATAGAACAGGAGACTGTCCAAGGGTGAGGTTTGGGGATGATCAGAATTGAAATATGGTAGTCGTAGGGGATCCTATGATTTATGGGATAATAGAATCCTCTGCATTTTTGCATGACGGTAGAGGATGTTCTGTTGTATATCTGATGAAGTGTACAGCATATCATAGAGCAACTGAAGAGAAATTGGATAGGGCAAGGAAACTCCAGTTGCCATGGTCTATGTCAGACTAATGACATAGCAGGATCAAGGAGGAGGTCCCGCTGAGGAATTAAATCAGAAATTTGCAGCTGGTAATCTCAGGATTACAATGAAACTACATGTTTATTGACATTGATGCCAACAGATCAAAGGGTGAGCGTATGGTTGAAAGAGTGGTGTGGAAATGGAATAGCTCAAATTCATGGGACACTGACACTAATACTAACTACAATGGGATTAAGGTTCAAATGGAAAAGATCAATAGTACTCTGCATAGAGATTTAAACTAATAAAATGGCATGTGGAACCTGATAGAAATAGGGCAAAACTAAACAACAATAACAAGAACTACTTGTACTTATATAATGTTGCTAATGCAATAACATCCGAAAGAGCTTCACTGGGGCATTATCAAACAAGATTTGACACTGAGACACAAGAAGCAATATTACAGATGACCGGGCTGAATTCTCTCACCTGGGGACGAAGCCCTGGGGCAGAGGAGGGAAGGCGGAGTGTTTCCTACTGTGGAGGCTGGCAGGAGATCATGCCATATCTTCCAGCCCTGGGATCATTAATTATGCAACGGGTGTTTTGCACCATATTCCATGGTGGGGCAGGCCTGAAGGAGCATAGCATGCCGTCCAAACCCAAGCTAGGTGAATATTCCAGCCTCATTTTAACCCCTCCACAAATTTGATCTTTTCAATTCAAGCATGAACCTCCACCTGTATTCCTGCACAGAGAACCATACAGACCTGTTTTAGCCCTTAACTGTTTCCTCACTCCCAGATCCAGGCAGACTTCCTTTGGTCTCTAACATTCAAACCACCCAGGCAGACTTTAGACCAGGTCACCTGACTCCATTCATTTTACCTTCAATTGAAAGACATGGTGCCAAAATTGTGACACAGTAATTTTTATTTCACCATATTGCCAACTAAGATGATCAGTAATAGAGGGAAGAAAGAAAATGTGGTATCGTTCACGAATGGGAAATGGAGGTTGTGAGCTGGTATTTCAGTGGGATGAGCCGAACAGGGACAACTCAGCTGGCAAGGGGATGTGTCAGTCACCTCCTCTCGTCCTCCTCCTCCCGTTCCTCCTCCTCCCCCTCAGCTGCTTGCCACATGCCTGATGGCTTTGTGTTGTTGCCCTGCTCATTCCTGCCATCATGCTGCAGACCATGGTGGGTAGAAAGTAAAGCACCCAGGACTGGATGCAAGTAGTATGAGCAGAATTTTTGAAGTGCGGTCCAACAGCTTCATCATTGAAACACCATTCCCTGTAACTTCAAGTAGCAATAGAAAACTCACAATGCTCCTATAAGCTCAGCAACAGCCAGTAGCAATTAAATAAGCAACTAACCTGTAAATAGATACAATCCATTTAAATAGTGCTGGTGGGCTTACTTCCTGCTGCTGAAAGCATGTTTGGCTGTGTGTGTTTAAGGGAGGGCATAAACTGATATACGGAGGTCAAAAATAGCACCACAAGCTCAAGTCAACATTGCAGGATGATTGATGTGATGATCTGTCCACTTGCGTCCATCCGGTGCACACTCCTAACGCATGCCGTAATACCCTCAATAAAATGGTGTCTGGGTATTTCAAATTGAAATTAGTCATGTTGGTTACTGCATTTTCTTGTAGCATATCATTTAATGTGCAAGTTTTTTTTCAGCAGTTATTAAACATTTATTTTATATATTATTTAAGAGTTTTATCAACCGTTTATAAAGAGTTTTACTTGAACATACTAATCATTATCTCCTAACAGTTCGTGGCAAATGTATTTTATTTGAGAGTCGTTGTGTTTTTAGAAAACAGTTTTCAGTCAATATGCAAATGATGTCAGTATTGGGAATGTTTGGAATGTTTTGCTACATTTTCAATTTGTATCAGCCACAAGCATTTGCAGGTCAGGTGTTATATAGGCAGGAGAAGTGTATCTCCATTTTGTCCCGATGTGGCTGGGCAGGATTTTACAGGTTTGCTTGTCCAGAAACCGTAAAATCCCATCCGAGGTCAACGGACCTTCCCATGGGTCTGTCCCTCGCCTGCTCCGATTCAGGGGCGGTAAAATTAAAGTTTAAAGTTAATTTATTTATTAGTTACAAGTAGGCTTACATTAACACTGCAATGAAGTTACTGTGAAAATCCCCCAGTCACCACTGTCCGGCACCTGTTCAGGTACACTGAGGGAGAATTTAGCATGGCCAATGCACCTAACCAGCATGTCTTTTGGACAGTGGGAAAAAACCAGAGCACCAGGAGGAAACTCACGCAGACATGGAGAGAACGTGCATATTCCACACAGTGACCCAAGCCGGGGATCAAACCCAGGTCCCTGGCACTGCGAAGCAGCAGTGCTCACCACTGTGTCACCCCATGGTGGCACAATGGTTAGCACTGTGAATGCTTGACATGCAAGATGTCCACATTCTGGCCTATATCTCAATTCAGGTGTGACTAATACCTGTCAATGTGACTTTTTAATTTTTCATATTAAAGTATTGTTGCTTTTTGAATTGTAGTTTAGCTCATTGATATGAATATTCTCATCCAATGACAAACTTCTTCTTGTGCTGAGGGAAACCTTTTCCAAAGCATTTGCTTCCCTTTTGACCTAGATGTGGTTGTCCAAAGTCATTCAGTCCCAACCCGAACAACTATAAACCTTTCAAACTCTCTTCCCAGAGAGGGACGACAAGTGTCCTCCAGACCTCCAGAATAAACTCTTTACAGAAAACAGGAAATATCTTTACCACATTACTTGGATTTGGTTTTCATTTCATGACTAATTTAAGCTGTGCAGTTCAAACCTGCAGCAAAAATGATTTTAAAAATAATTATGCAGTGATAATGACAAATGAATACAAGGGTGTGATAATTTCTTGTTAAGTCTTGTAGCAGACAGTGAATTTCCAGGTGCAGTGTTATGGGGCTAATTAAGTTGTCTTCACTGTATAATAGGTTTTGAATACTGAATTATATCCTCATCAGTATTTTAACAAAGTATGATGGAGATTTTAAAAAAAATTTCATAGCCATTTAAATGATATTTTGGCCGTGTCATCCTTGGGCTTGTATAAAACGTGCGGCTCTGAAAATTGCTGTTGTTTTAATCTTAGATCTAGTTGTTTGGGCAGGGATCAGACAATCAAGCCAGTATGGTCGAGAAATATTTCTTGTCTAATGTTCAGAGAATGCTTGACATGTGAAGATGTTCAAATCCAGCCTCACATACTAAGCATATTTGCTATGAATTGTTTAATCTAGGCTCTTGGTTGTGGAGTTTGGCAGTTTTGTATAAAACCATAGCCTGTCCTACACATTCCTTACGAGAACAAAGGTCAGATTGTTTCATTTTGACTATTCTGTGGGTCTCCAAAGCTCCTGATGCGTATGTCAATTGAACCCAAATAGCTAGATTTGAGGCATTGATATCAACACTTTCTATAGCATCAGATTCGCAAGGATAGTAACGAAAAAACTCTCCAAATTAACAACAGTAAACAATGATAAGTGGAATCCAATTCACCACTCTCCAAGGTGAGCCCATGATCACGATACAGTTTTGCAAGATCGTTGCGACCACTCTCTCTCACATAGAGCAGCTTTTTAAGAAATGTACCTTCTCTGATATAATTACCTTCTCTGTTTGTTGCCCTAGCATTAACAAAGCCTTTTGCTTCCTCCCATCAAGGTATCATCCATAGATGCACCTATAGCACAAGCGCAGTCATTTTCAAGCAATTTAAACAATTACCCAAACTCTGAAGGCATATCCGAGAGTCAGTAGTGGAGTTTGCTGGTGGATGCACTTCAGCAATGGAGCTGGGATCATTGGGATGTCGATCTACATGGCAGGGGTAGTCTGGGAGATTAGATCATAAAGTATTTTCTGGAAAATTTCACAGCGAAGGACCTAAGAGAGCCAACCAGATTGCAGGCTTTTTTAGATCCAGTAAAGTGAAATCGGACAGGATTAATTAATGATTTCATAATGAAGATGTCCTGTTATAGTACTGATCATAACATGATTGAATTTCACATTCAGTTTGAGGGAGAGAATAGTGGCTCTACGAATAGTGTTTGGAACTTAAATAAGGTCAATTAAGAGGATTTGAAGACAGAGCTGACTAAAGTGAAGGAAATTAGGTTCAGGGATAAGTCAGTAGAGATGCAATGGCAGTGGCAGAGATTTAAGGGTATATTTTCTAACACATAGAAAAAATACATTCTATGAAAAAGAAAGACTCCATGGGAGAGATATACCATCCATGGCTAACTAAGGAAGTTAAAGGTAGTATTAAATTGAAACAAAAAGCATCCAGTTCTGTGAAGATTAGTGGCAAGTTAAAAGATAGCACAGAATATATAAAACAGCAAAGAATACCCAAAACATGGGGAGGGAGAAATTAGAATATTAGAGAAAGTTAGCTACAATATATAAACACAAGTAGTAAGAGTTTCTACAGATCTGTAAAAAGGAAAAGAGTGTTCTTCCTTTACAGAGGATTGGGATGTAGAAGTAGTGATGTTTTGCTACAGTTGTGTAGGGTATTGTTAAGGCCATATCGGGAGTACATTTTTGTTTTGTAATTTAAGAAAGGGCAAAATTGTGTTAGAAGCAGTTCAGAGAAGGTTCACTTAACTGATTCCTGGGTTGAGGTAATTATCCGATATGTTCTTGAAGGAATAGAGGACTATGGGGACATGGCACAAAAAAGGAGTTGATCGTCCATAGATGAGCCATGATTGTAGTGAATAGTGGGGCAGGCTTGAAGGGCTTGGTGGCCTATTCCTGCTGTTTCTCTATTTCTTGTGAAAAGTTGACTAGACTGGGCATGTATCCATTGAAGTTTAGAAGAATGAGAGCCGATCTTATTGAAACATATAAGACCCTGAGGGGACTTGACAGAGTGGAAGCTGTGTGGATATTTCCCCTTGTGGGGCAGACGAGAAAAATAAAAATAAAGGGTCTCCCATTTAAGATGGAAATTAGAGGAATTTTTCTCTGAAAGGATTGTGAGCCTGTTGTTCTCTCTTCTCCAGA
Organism: Mustelus asterias; assembly: GCF_964213995.1. NCBI lineage: Eukaryota > Metazoa > Chordata > Chondrichthyes > Carcharhiniformes > Triakidae > Mustelus > Mustelus asterias. The sequence goes on from NC_135805.1 coordinate 80,161,539, forward strand.
GAGTGCTGGAGGCAGGGTCATTGAATATCTTTAAAGCTGAGCTAAGTAGATTCATGGACAAGGGTGTCAATACGTATATGGGGGTAGGAAGGGAAGTGAAGTTGAGACCACAATCAGATCAACCACGATCTTATTGAATAGCGGAGCAGGCAAATTCAGCCCTTCGAACCTGCTCCGCCATTCAATCAGATCATGGCTGATCTCTCCCTGGTCTCAAATCCACTTCCCTACCTGTTCCCCATATCCCATTAACCCATTTTTTATTAAAAATAAATCTTCTCCCTCTTGAAACCATTTAATGATTCAGACTCCACCGTGCTATGGGACAGCGAGTTCCACAAGTTCACCACCCTCTGCAAGAAGTAGTTCCTCCTCATCTTGGTTTTAAATCTACCGCCTCTCAACCTATACCTATGACCGCTTGTTCCAGATTGCCCCATAAGGGGAAATACTTGTTCTACATTTACTCCAGTGGTTCCCAAACTTTTTTCACTGAGCCGCACTTTCGGAATAAAAATTTGCTCGCGCCACACTGAATTTTTTATTGATAAGAAATACATTCAAAAACAAAAAAAAAACAACTCCTAGCAGTGCTTCATTCATGACATAGAACAAAACTACTTTATAATATGATCATGGGACATCCAGAAAGTATAAAGCAATGCTTGTTTAAACCATGTTTAAATGTTTCTTTGATTGTCCTTGAATCTTCCCGCCACACTTGCCATCCTCTCTCGCCGCACTAGTGTGGCGCGCCACACCCTTTGGGAACCACTGATTTACTCTATCAATCCCTTTTTAGAATTTTATATACCTCGATCAAACCCCCTCTCGTCTTTCTAACCTCGGGACCTGTTAATGCTCCAGGTGCTGGGTTCCTGATCCCAGACTGAAAATTCTGTTCCTATTCTCAAATTGGTTTAGTATTGTACTGGCTCTCTGTAACAATATATTCAACACAGCATCCGTGTTTAATGTGAGGAAGGAAATTCTGTGTTACATTCAATGATTAATTCTATTAATTTGGTTAATTTTCCCTTCCACTTTAGACAGAGTCCACGGATGGATTTTATTGAGCAATCGATTTCCAGCTGACGAGTTAATTTCTCAGTCCCCCACAGCAGATTGTGGCTATGGAGATTTTAAACCAGCAGGCCTCATTAAAATGCTGCTGGCTGGATATAAAGTGGCTGTTGGTCTATTGGCAGTTGCATGGACTTTGCACTTTGCCAGCATTTTTACCATTAGGCTCATTCGAAAAGTAACATCTTGAAATGCGCAGCATGGACCCATAGTGCTATCTATCCTGCGCATATTGCAGGATACCCCTGACATATCCAGCATCCCAGTGGTTTTCAGTGTAAATTTTCATTTAAATGTATGCCTCATCATCGTGATCCTCCACAGCACGGCTGATTTACAAAGTGATCCATGAAAACTGCCAGGCATCCTTTGCTTCCTGGCAGCCATCCTTTCACTTGCCTTTGATTGTGAGGTGCAGTGGGAACACTAGACTAACAAAGAACAAATGAATAGTACCAGATCCCAGCTGAATGTATGTTCACAATGTTCCCAGAGAGTGAACAAATTGATGTTAATGGAAGTTGACCATTCCATGCATCATTGCCACTGCACCAACGCAATCACTAAATGGAAGGCCAGAAAATAAATTCTTCTAATTGATCCACAGAATGGAATTCAGGCCATTTTCTTCTCACAAATTGCCTCATGCATGAGGAGGGAGAGACACTTAGCTGTTCGCATTTTAAACATACCCATATCATACAAGGAAGGAAATGGTAGAGAAAAGCCTTAATAAGTTTGTGGGAGACAGAGGCGACCATTTGAAACAGATAGGTAGGTCAGCAGTTAGAATGGGAGAAACATTGCTGTTCAGTTGTTATTTCAACACACCTTGATTTTTCAGGTGTACAAAGTGCCCACTTGAATCATGTGGGAAGCCTCATAGTCTTTTTGTGAATTGACTTCTTGTTGGAGTCAAAAGAAATACCCAACAGCATTTCAACAGTACTTTCTGTGGCCATCCCAATAGCTGAAACCTGATCAGAGGATCAAAAAGGTATTTGCAGGTAAGTTTTGGGGTCTAGTGGAGTAGGACTGCTTCCCTGCCCAGATTTTTTTGCAAATCGTTGACTGTAATCCCTGTCTCTCAATCCTCCTAACCCACCCCCCCCCCCCCCCCAACTTCCATCCCCCCACTTCAATCCAACTTGCGCACTGATCACAAACCCGATTGGCTACCTCCAGACCCAACTTTGCATTGTCTCCCACCAATTTGCCATACATTTTTACTAGAAAGTCAGCCTGGGGCATCTTAGTGAGGCCCGGCCATTAAACCTGCCTGGACCAGATACTCGGTAAACCGCAATGCCAGATGGCATTTAAATTACCCTTTAGGAGAGAGCCCAGTAAGAGACTGGAGAGAGAAGAGACAAACTAGAGTGTTCAGCATAGGGTGAGAAGCAGGTGAATAATTTTAACACATATATTCCAGGTCCTTCTGTTCCTGTTATGTTTATATTGCCTTTTCTCTTTCTTCCTACTGAAACGTATCACTTCACTCTTCTAAAATTAAAACAAAAACACTTTTTTTTTCTCGCGACTTTCTTGCAGCAATTTCCAGGAGATCAATCTTTAATTTCTGGTGATTCTAGGCTAACCCGAGAGGGCTGAGAATCCTATTACCAGCAGGCAGTAGCAGCGCCAAACTCCAGCAATATGACAGATTGACACGAGAAGTACAAGTGAGGGGCCTCAGCTTAACCTTTCAGTACAAACTCCACTGACAGATATTCATGAAATTCAGTGCCTAAATTGAGGTGCCAATATTTATTATCAATTTTAAGGAAAATAAAAAAACTGTCAGCTATTACTATGGTTAGGTTGAAATAGCAAAGTATTGTTCTTAGTTATAAGTAGCCAGAGTAGTCTGTCTCATTTTCCTTGGATTTTAACTGATGTCTTTCATGCATCTTATTTCTGTTAGCTGAAGACAATTTTATTTCCTTCTGCCTGATAAACACACTGGAAATTAGTTGCTGCAGTGTGGAGGCCTGTACCAGTACATAAAGTTAGAGTGGTAAGGTGCAGGTCGTTTGATTGTCTGCATTTCCAATGTCAGCTATAATACTGGGGTAAGACACTGAGTGAAGCTACAGGTGGGCAAGCTGAGGTGTGCAAACTGCATTAATAGAAATGTGACTTGGCCCATCTCCATGTGGTGCTAGTAAAGGAGGTCTGCTTGGGAGATGTTATTATCTTTGCCAACGGCAATGCATAACCTGAGAAAAAGCCATAGGAAAGTCTATTGGGAGAAAGAATACAAAAAATATTAAAAAGAGGAAGAATAAAGAATGAATTTGGCAGGCAACTCAATAGTTCCTCATGAATTGAGAAGGTTTGAGTTTGTGACTAATATTCTTTGATTGCCCGTTTATATACTCCGCCACCATGGATATGAACCTAGCAGGATCCACGACATTCTGTACCAATAGGAATGGAAAATCAAAGCACGAGTCATCCAGATCGGTTGTTGCATACTTTTGAACAGCGACTCTCAGACTGACATTGATAGAATTCTGTAAGCTGCCCATACTGCTGGCACCAGATGGCACATGGGGTGACAAGGTCTAAGAAAGCAGAAGGGGAGTTTTTTTTAAGTGAATTCTGTTCCTAAGAGTCTGCATGAGAATTCTTAGAGCAGCCATCGAGAAGCAGTGTGAACAACTGTGACAGCAATAAGAAGGATCATTTTCAGTTTTATTTTGGGACTATGGTATCTTCAACTTTAGGGCAATGAAGAAGGAAAATGTTTTCTTCTGCAGCAGGCTGTAAGTGTCATTTGGATCAGAGACAGACCCAAGAGATGTCAGTTGCTGTGCTAGAGACAGAGCTTGGCTGTTTTCCTCACAAAAGCTGGAAAGGTTGCAGGAAACATAATGCTGCCATTTCTTTATCAAAAGCTCTCAATAAGTTTAGTAAGTATAATCTGAAAAATCTGTAGACCACTCCAATTTGATGCAAAACTATAGTTTTGCAACTTAAAATTCAAAGAGTTTAATTTTTACACTAAGATAAATTATTGAGGAAATGTTATGACCTCTGAAGAGGAGTGAAGTGATTCCCCTGTTCTCCCACTCCTGGTCTGGCTGTAATGTGAATTTAGAGAGGATGAGCTTTGCCAATACTGCAGAGGTCTCACTATTTATGCTTTTAGGTGATAAAGAATTAGTCAAACAGGTTTTCTGAGTTCAAATAAAGAATAAAATAAGCTCATTAAACTACTTTCTCAATTAAATAAAAAACCTTTGTAAATTGCATCCACCTTTTATAAGGCACACACATTCTCTGAGCCCACACACATTCTAATACAGGTAGTAGAATAAGAGGAGGGACATAAAGGTTATTAAGAGTTCATGAAGAAGATAAAACAAAGGAATATAATGGTTAGCTGTCCTTTGGCTGGTCTCAAGGTTGTGATACCATGTTGCGACTGTTTTGTTCAGATATCTTCTTGGGTATAGTTGTGTGGAGTAGATTTCTACATTTTATTCACAAAAGAACATATTTTTACATTTTCCTTCTCAGTATGATTACTTTGTAAATCCAGGCACAATCGCTTGAGAGCGAAGGAGACAGCTCCTTTGCCACTTTCAGTGTAGAATTCTGGCTTGGGAAACAGGTTTTGAAGTTCTGTTGACGATATATTCCAGAGGAATTTGATTAATCCGTGTCTGCTGCTGGCATTGTTTTAGAACAGGTAATTGCGTTTTGAAGTCTCATCTCAGAAACTTTTGAAAAATTGCAAAATAGTGTGAAAGCCAATGTGAGATGAGGCCTTTCACACTCCCCAGGTGGTTTGAGTATCTGTTTCTTTTCATCCCATTTTGTGGAATGAAAGTTTGTACATTGTAGCTGACTGACTGGCAGTCCTCCATTGTCTTAAAAAGATTTCAGTTTATTAGAAATAATATCTTTAAAAATACGCATCCTCACAACATGAATGTTGTCAAACACAAAAAAAACAACTTGGATAATGGCTTTAGCTTAGTAAAATTTCTGAAGGAATTTCATAGGCACATTTTCAAACAAAATTTGACACTGAGCCACATAAGGAGGTCTTAGGGATGATGGTGTGCAACCCTATTTGGTTCAATTCCGAAACGTGGTCAAAAAGGTAGTTATTAAGCACTGTCTTAAAGATGGAAAGTGGGTGAGAGAGATGGAGAGGTGTATGGAGGGAATTCCACAATGAAAGGTCAATGTAGCTAAAGGCATAGCCACCAATGTTAAAATGATTAGAATTAGGGATGCTCAGGAGGCCAAATTTAATTATGCAGATACCCCAGACAATCATAGGCATCAAGGGGATTACAGAGATATAGAGAGGCTTCGCAAATCAAGACTAATGCAGGTCAGCAAGCACCAAAGTGATTGTAAATGGGACTGGTCTGAGTTAGGACAAGGGTGGCATCCAACGCCCGCATCTCAATATCATTAGGACAAGGGTAGCAGAGTTTTGGATGACCTCAAGTATTTGGAGGATAAATATGTGAAGCCAGCCAGAAGAGCACTGAAATAGTTATGTTTAGATGTAATAAAGCATGAATGAGGGTATACAACATGTGAGCTGAGACAGGACCAAGCCTTTTGATGTTACAGAGATGGAAATAGGCTGTTTCTGTAATAGCATGAATATATGGCTGGAAACACATCTTGGGGTCAAATATGACACAGAGACTGCAAAAGAATTATTTAGAACATAAGAAAAAGGAGTAGCCATCCATTTCTTTGAGCTTGCTTTGCCATGAAGGTTGATACTGGTGCTACTGTATCTTTGATTCCTGAGACTATATTCTCACGAAAACTGAAACATCTTCCTTTAAAGGACATATCATGGTCAATGTAGAGTTGATTGGACAAACAGTGGAGTTGCCTCTCCATGTGGTCCATGGTAATTTTCCAGCTCTATTTGGGAGATCATAGTTGGAGAAGATGAAGCTTAACTGGAGTGCTGATAAATGATAGGTCAATGACAAAACAGACCTTCAGCACATTCTGGATAAATACAATAGTGTATTCAAAGACACACTTAGCTCAATGAAGGGAGTTCAAGTGAAACACAAGATAAAGCCTAATAGTCAAGCAAAAAGTCTCAAAACAAGAGCGGAGCCATATGCAATTTGTTCAAAAGCCAAAGTAGAAATAGTATGAAGCATTAACACTGATGTGTTAGAGTCAGTTACAACAAGTGACTGGGCTATTCCCATTGCACCTACTATGAAATCAGATGGTTCAGTTCATATTTGTGGTGGACAATGGTGTACAGTATTACCTGGATGATATTCTAATTACAGGGTCCAGAGAACAAGAGCATTTGAATAATTTAGATGCAACATTGGAACATTTTCAAGTACATGGTCTGTGTATCAAGAAAGAAAAGTGTGACTATTTGCAGATGTCAATCCAGTATTTGGGTCATGTTATAGATAATAAAGGCCTACATAAAACATCTGAAAAATGGATGCCATTTTAGAAACAGCATGTCTGATGAATGTGATGCAATTGAGGTCCTTTTTAGATTAGTAAATTATCATGATAAATTTGTTCCTAACCTATCCACATTATTGAAGCCATTGCATAATTTATTATGTGTAAAACAGTCATGGGACTAAACAACAGAATGCGAGAAAGCAGACAAGGATGTCAAAGATGCTTTGCAGCAATCTGAAGTATTGGTTCATTTTAGTCTGAAGCTACCATTACTGTTTGCTTGTGATGCTTCACCTAATAGGGTAGGGTTAGCATTTTTACATACTATGCCTTCAGATGAAGGATGACCAATAGCTTTTGCTTTGTGGACTCTGACTAATGCTGAATCTAACTAGGCTCAGCTAGCAAAAAGAAGCATTGAGTATAATTTTTGATGTACGGAAGTTTCATTATTTATATGGTCGTCATTTTACATTATTGACTGATCCTCAACCCTTAACTACTATTTTCAGGCCATATAAAGATCTACCATTGTTAGCTGCTAGTTAGTTGCAAAGATGGCAACTGATCTGCACACTCCTATGATCTAAAGTATCATCTATCAGCCATACTAATGCTGATGCATTATCTCACATACCTTTGTCTATTGAGCAGATACCACCAGTTTTGCTAATATTGTTTAATTTTTGTGAGTAGATCATTTGGCTGTGACAGCTTCTCAAGTTCAGGGACTGTGGTGAACCATCGTTGGTTCCCACTGGATAGTACTGAGCCAGGGTCTGGCCAGTACTACAAGGATGTACATATGTTACTGTTGGGTTGTGCTACTTGTTGCTGTTGGGGTTAGGGTGGGGTTGTTACACCTTTGTACTGTAGTGTTGTGGTACATCCCAGTCGGGCTCCGCCTCCTGGGAGAGGTATAAAAGTCCCTGCTCTGGCTGGGACCCCTTCAGTCTGGGATAGTGTATATAATTATTGGCTGCTTCATTACAGTAAATAAAAGCCTTTTATTTCCCGAGCATCTGGCCTCGTGATTGAGAAGCGCATCAATTTTATTTACTGTTGTTAAACTCTCGTCGAAGAAAAAAAGAGTATGGAGCAGATCCTGAAGCCGGAACGCCTTACACTAGATCCACGTGCGGTGGGCGCTTCTAACACCTTCGACCACTGGCTGAAGTGCTTCGAAGACTACCTGGCAGCCTCCGCAGCGGTCACCACAGATGATGACAGACTCCGGGTCCTCCATGCGAGGGTAAGCGACACTGTCTACCTCGCGATCCGTGTGGCCACCGATTATACTAAGGCCCTCGAGCTTCTGAAGAAGCGTTATATCAAACCACCCAATGAAATACACGCTCGTTACCTCCTAGCCACTCGACGACGGCAGTCTGGCGAAACGATGGAGGAATATGCGAACGAGCTCCTACAGCTAGCCAGGGGCTGTAACTGCAAAGCTGTGTCGGCTGAGCAGAGCATGAACGACCTCGCCCGAGATGCGTTTGTGGCGGGAGTCGGATCGTCGTACATTCGACTTAAACTATTGGAGAAGGGTAACCTTAACCTTACCCAGGCAATCGAGCTAGCGGAGATGCTCGAGACGGCCTCCAAAAGCTTAGTATTATATCCGGAGGACCATGTGGAGACAACGTGGCAGGAGCAGTCGCCAATCCCTCCTCGTCCCTCGGGTTTGAAATGCTGCGTAATGGCGTGCTCACACTCAGGCCAGACGACGGCAGCAGCTCCGGGCGGCCCGCGGTGCTACTTCTGTGGGGGAGCGAAGCATGCTCGGCAACGGTGTCCCGCTAAGGCTGTGTTGTGCACCGCATGCGGTAAGAAAGGGCACTATTCGAAAGTGTGCCGATCTAAACCTAGGAACGGCAGTGCGGCCTGCGATTCTTCAGAGCTCGGGTCTTCGTCGTCGAAGTCATCGAGGGGTTCGTCCACGTGCGAGGCCAGGACAACGCCATTACGGTCGACGGAGTCGGAGGTGTGTGACCACCAGGGGTCGCTGAGTTTGGCGCCATCACCCACGTGCGACTCATGGGAGCGGCCATGTTGGTCGGCACTGACTGCGAACGACCAGCAGGGGTCCTCCTCATCGATTTCAGCTGCCTGCAGTGGCGCTCATGAACCAACGGTGGTGTCGATCATCCTGGACCAGGCCAAGCCTCATAGACTTGACAAATCTATGATGAATATCCAGGTAAATGACCACGTGATTTATTGTCTGTTTGACAGCGGGAGCACTGAGAGCTTTATCCACCCAGACACTGTGAAGCGGTGTGGACTCCAGATTCAACCTGCCAAACAGACAATCTCTATGGCATCGAGGTCCCGGTCTGTCACCATGCTAGGGAGTTGCGTGGTAACTTTGAAGGTGCAAGGCACAGTTTACGAGCGTTTCAAGCTCCTAGTGTTGCCGTATCTTTGCGCGCCAATACTTCTCGGACTAAACTTCATGGTCCACTTGAGGAGTGTAACCCTACAGTACGGTGGGCCACTCCCTTCACTGGCAGTGGGAAAACAGCAGCAGCCTCCAAATTGCCCAACGCGCCCCGCCTGTAGCCTCTCGACGCTGAAGATCACCACACCCTCCTTGTTCCAGAATCTTGTGCCAGGCTGCAAGCCCATCGTGACTAAAAGTAGGCGTTACAGCGCTGAGGATCGGATCTTCATTAAATCTGAGGTTCAGCGGCTCCTCAAAGAAAGGATCATACAACCCAGCGCTAGTCCGTGGAGAGTGCAGGTCGTGGTGGTCAAGAGCGGGAACAAACCCCGGATGGTCATTGACTACAGTCAGACCATTAATCGATATACGCAGCTGGATGCGTATCCTCCCCCGCGCATATCTGATATAGTCAATCAGATTGCGCAGTACCGGCTGTTCTCCACCATAGACCTCAAGTCTGCCTACCACCAACTCCCCATTCGCCCAGAGGACCGACAGTACACAGCTTTTGAGGCGGATGGTCGCTTGTATCACTTTCTCAGGGTTCCCTTTGGTGTCACCAATGGGGTCTCGGTCTTCCAGCGTGCTATGGACCGAATGGTGGACCAGAACGGGCTGCGGGCTACCTTCCCGTACCTGGATAATGTCACCATCTGCGGCCATGACCAGCAGGACCACGACACGAATCTCCTGAACTTCCTACGCACTGCATCTCGCCTGAACTTGACCTAGAAAAGGGAGAAGTGTGTGTTTCGTACGCGCCGTTTAGCCATCCTAGGATACGTGGTGGAAAACGGGGTTATTGGCCCTGATCCAGACCGTATGCGCCCCCTTTCTGAACTTCCCTTGCCCACTAGTGCAAAAGCACTGAGAAGATGCTTAGGCTTCTTCTCTTATTATGCGCAGTGGGTTCCCAATTACGCGGACAAAGCCCGTCCGCTCATTAAGTCCACGACTTTTCCCCTAACGCCAGAGGCCCGATTGGCCTTCGATAAATTGAAAGCCAACATCGCGAAAGCTACGATGCACGCTGTTGATGAGTCCATCCCCTTTCAGGTGGAGAGCGATGCATCTGATTTCGCCCTGGCCGCCACACTTAACCAGGCGGGCAGGCCCGTCGCATTTTTTTCCCGCACCCTCCAAGGCCCTGAAATTTGACATTCAGCGGTGGAAAAGGAGGCCCAGGCCATTGTGGAGGCCGTCAGGCACTGGCGCCATTACTTGGCGGGAAAACGGTTCACCCTGATCACGGACCAGCGGTCCGTGGCGTTCATGTTTAACAACACGCAGAGGGGCAAGATCAAGAATGACAAGATCTTGCGGTGGAGAATTGAACTCTCCACCTATAACTACGACATCATGTACCGTCCAGGGAAACTCAATGAGCCCTCAGATGCCCTCTCGCGTGGAACATGCGCCAGTATACAGGAGGACCGTTTGCAGGCTCTCCATAATGACCTATGCCATCCTGGGGTCACTCGGCTCTACCACTTTATAAAAGCCCGCAACCTGCCCTACTCGGTGAAGGACGTCAGGTCAGTAACAAGAAGCTGTCGGGATTGCGCGGAATGCAAACCGCACTTTTACCGACCTGACCGGGCACATTTAGTCAAGGCCACTCGTCCCTTCGAGAGACTGAGTGTCGATTTTAAGGGCCCCCTTCCCTCAACAGATCGGAATGTGTACTTCCTCAATATCATTGACGAGTACTCTCGGTTCCCTTTTGTTGTTCCCTGCTCTGATACATCCGCTGCCACGGTTATCAAGGCATTCCGTGATCTCTTTACCCTGTTCGGGTACCCCGGCTACATCCATAGCGACAGGGGCTCGTCGTTCATGAGCAATGACTTGAGGCAATTCCTGCTCTCATACGGGATTGCCTCTAGTAGGACCACGAGCTACAACCCTAGGGGTAACGGACAGGTGGAACGTGAGAATGCTACAGTCTGGAAGGCTGTCTTACTTGCGTTGAAGTCAAAAGGTCTTCCAGTCTCCCGTTGGCAAGAGGTGTTCCCTGATGGGCTCCATTCTATTCGCTCCCTCCTGTGTACGGCAACCAAAGCTACTCCCCATGAGAGGATGTTCTCATTCCCTCGGAAGTCTTCCTCTGGGACCTCATTACCGTCTTGGTTGACGTACTCAGGACCCGTCCTCCTGCGGCGATATGTAAGGGCCCGCAAGTCCGACCCGTTGGTCGAACAGGTCCATCTCCTCCACGCCAACCCTCAGTATGCCTATGTGGCATACCCGGACGGGCGAGAGGACACGGTCTCATAGAACATAGAACAGTACAGCACAGAACAGGCCCTTCGGCCCACGATGTTGTGCCGACCTTCATCTGAAACCAAGATCAAGCTATCCCACTCCCTACCATCCTGGTGTGCTCCATGTGCCTATCCAATAACCGCCAGGTCTCGATCCGAGACCTGGCGCCAGCAGGGGACGTAGCTCCCATACCCCCTGTTACAACCCCTTAACTCTTGTTTCTCCCCCGGACACGGCGCGGGCAGCATCGGGACCATTGCTTAACCCTTTTACTCCCGTGTACAGCTTGCCTGAGCCCAGAAGATGGTCGCCAATGCAGGGTGTGTCAGGACCCCATGTACTACCGTCACCTCAGGATCAACCGGCCTGTGAGTCCGTGGAAGAACAGCTGGACGCCGCCTTGGGGAGAACGCCACCGCAAGTGCCTACTCCGGTGTCACCGCCAGTATTGAGGAGGTCACAACGACGGTGCGGTCCCCCTGACCGTCTGAACTTATAGACTGATGACACTTTATTCTGTTTTGTACCCCGCCGGCCTTTGTTCTCAAAGGAGGGGTGAATGTGGTGAACCATCGTTGGTTCCCACTGGATAGTACTGAGCCAGGGTCTGGCCAGTACTACAAGGATGTACATATGTTACTGTTGGGTTGTGCTACTTGTTTCTGTTGGGGTTAGGGTGGGGTTGTTACACCTTTGTACTGTAGTGTTGTAGTACATCCCAGTCGGGCTCCGCCTCCTGGGAGAGGTATAAAAGTCCCTGCTCTGGCTGGGACCCCTTCAGTCTGGGATAGTGTATATAATTATTGGCTGCTTCATTATAGTAAATAAAAGCCTTTTATTTCCCGAGCATCTGGCCTCGTGTTTGAGAAGGGCATCAGGGACATACCAGAAATGATCCTGTGATGCGTATCCAAAGTGGCCAGAATTTGTTATCATGAGATCTACTACACCTGAACAAACCATTGAAAAACTTGACAACATTTTTGCAAGATTTGCTAAACCAGAACAGATTGTTAGCGATAATGGCTCACAGTTTACTTCACAAGTGTTTGAGAATTATCTCAAAGTAAATGGTATTCGGCATATAAAATCTGCACCTTTTCATCCATCAACCAATGGATGAGCTGAAAGACTCATACAATCTTAAAACATTCTTTAAAAGGTTCAAAACAGCAAGGTTCATTATCATGTCGTGTGAATAGCTTTTTGTCAACTTATAGAAACTCTATTCATGTGACTACCCAAAGTCCACCTGCATTACTTCTCTAAAGAGAAATTTGAGAACTACATTTGATTTGTTATTACCTCCAGTAACACCAGAGATAGCAGTGTGTCAATGACAATCTCAAGTTGCTAGACAAAAATGAGGGCAAAACAGTTCTCATTTCAATAAGGAGATTGAGTGTTAGCATGTAATTATGTCATGGGTGAGAAATGGGTACCAGCCATGGTTTTAGCAAAAACATGTCCAATTTCTTACACAGTTGAAACCGAAGATAAACTAGTTTGGCAACACCATGCCGACCATTTGTTCTCATCTGGAAATGATTTCTCTGAATCATCTCCAGAAGTACCAACTTTTTTAGTCGCCATTGTTGTGAATACTGCTATGAAAGACTGAGTTGAATCTGAGTTATCTGATCATTTTTTCCCTGCTATAATACCGATTGAGAATGATACATAATTAGTTCCAAGAGAAGAAGTGTCTACTGAAGTTCTAAATCATACTTCTCAATTCAAGGACACCCAAATTCCAGAATGTCATACACAACAAAAGAGGAATAAATGTCCTCCTGATCGACTTTCTTATTGACTGGGTACAATGATTTATGATACACCGTACTGTGTCTAGAGTATTATTGATCCTATGCATAACATGGTTGTCATGACCATAGAAGTAAAGAGGGAGGGTTGATATATATTTAAAAGGGCTGCATGGTGGCTTTAAGAGCTGTTCACATGATTTGATGGTGATGCCATTACGGTGTGTGATCAGGCTGCTGTTTTACTTTTAGTTTTGTATTTGATGTAGTGCAGAGAGCAGCTCTTCAATAAAACCTATTGCATGTTTGTTTGAATCTATGTGTGCAAACCAAGTCTTTTCTCTTTTCTGTTAAAACCCACAACCTCTAATATAGTTAGGACATTACAATGTAGTATTTTGTAAAGATGAGCAACCACCAAGTAGATCAAAAACCTTTATTAAGGTAGCTAACTATTTACAGAGAGTGAGATAAAGGCTACCATACTCCACAACTCCAATCTCCTAACTGGCAAGGAAAACCCATGCTTAGTCCCAGGATTCACGCTCTTTGGCCCGATTGGCTGAATGGACTCACGTCCCTCTGAGAGCCCATTCCTTTAAGCTACCAGAAATAGTAGTTTGCAAGGACAGAGGATCAAGTAGTGAAGGCCCTGAGGAGAGAGTTAATAATATCAGTGACATGGGAGCCAGGAAGGGACGTTGGTTGCCCATTGTCCATAGAATCCCTACATAGTTAAATGGGAATGTTTGAAATAGTAGGGGGTGGACCTCATGGTCAAGATGAGCTTGGAGACTTTATGAGGAGATCAAAGAGTAAGTAAAGGAAGATGTGTATGCAGGGTTAGGTCAGGGACCGAATCACAGAATCTTTGAATTGTAATGGTGCAGAAGAAGTCTACACTGGTTCTCCAAATGAGCAAACAAACAACAACAAGAACAAAGAACAGTACAGCACAGGAAACAGGCCCTTCGGCCCTCCAAGCCTGTGCCGCTCCTTGGTCCAACTAGACCAATCGTTTGTATCCCTCCATTCCCAGGCTGCTCATGTGACTATCCAGGTAAGTCTTAAACGATGTCAGCGTGCCTGCCTCCACCACCCTACTTGGCAGCGCATTCCAGGCCCCCACCACCCTCTGTGTAAAAAACGTCCCTCTGATGTCTGAGTTATACTTCGCCCCTCTCAGCTTGAGCCCGTGACCCCTCGTGATCGTCACCTCCGACCTGGGAAAAAGCTTCCCACTGTTCACCCTATCTATACCCTTCATAATCTTGTATACCTCTATTAGATCTCCCCTCATTCTCCGTCTTTCCAAGGAGAACAACCCCAGTCTACCAAATCTCTCCTCATAGCCAAGACCCTCCATACCAGGCAACATCCTGGTAAACCTTCTCTGCACTCTCTCCAATGCCTCCACGTCCTTCTGGTAGTGCGGCGACCAGAACTGGACGCAGTACTCCAAATGCGGCCTAACCAGCGTTCTATACAGCTGCATCATCAGACTCCAGCTTTTATACTCTATACCCCGTCCTATAAAGGCAAGCATACCATATGCCTTCTTCACCACCTTCTCCACCTGTGTTGCCACCTTCAAGGATTTGTGGACTTGCACACCTAGGTCCCTCTGTGTTTCTATACTCCTGATGACTCTGCCATTTATTGTATAACTCCTCCCTACATTATTTCTTCCAAAATGCATCACTTCGCATTTATCCGGATTAAATTCCATCTGCCACCTCTCCGCCCAATTTTCCAGCCTATCTATATCCTGCTGTATTGCCCGACAATGCTCTTCGCTATCCGCAATTCCAGCCATCTTCGTGTCATCCGCAAACTTGCTGATTACACCAGTTACACCTTCTTCCAAATCATTTATATATATCACAAATAGCAGAGGTCCCAGTACAGAGCCCTGCGGAACACCACTGGTCACAGACCTCCAGCCGGAAAAAGACCCTTCGACCACTACCCTCTGTCTCCTATGGCCAAGCCAGTTCTCCACCCATCTAGCCACTTCTCCTTGTATCGCATGAGCCTTAACCTTCTTAACCAACCTGCCATGTGGGACTTTGTCAAATGCCTTACTGAAATCCATATAGACGACATCCACGGCCCTTCCTTCATCAACCGTTTTTGTCACTTCCTCAAAAAACTCCACCAAATTTGTAAAGCACGACCTCCCTCTTACAAAACCATGCTGTCTGTCACTAATGAAACAAGTTCAGCAAACTCTGATTGACAAGGCGTTAGAACGGCATGCCATTTGTGTGCTGTGAGCATGCAGATTGAATGGATCTTCATGTCAAGCAGCCTGTGGTGAATGATCTGGCAGTTTGGACCATGCAATTCCAGTTAATGTCTTTTCATAATCACTCCCATTTGAATATTCAGTCATTGTG
The DNA here is from genome assembly GCF_964213995.1 of Mustelus asterias. NCBI lineage: Eukaryota > Metazoa > Chordata > Chondrichthyes > Carcharhiniformes > Triakidae > Mustelus > Mustelus asterias. Next base: position 80,176,928 of record NC_135805.1, read on the forward strand.
GAATACATTAAATTAACAAGCGTTTTGCATTTTCTTTTGGAGACACCTCCTCTAGTTAGATGAAAAAAAGACTCAAGTTCAGCAGTTGGGCATTAGACCCTGAGAGGCAATTAATTAATTTTGACCAGTATTTCAAACATCTGAAAGCTTTACTATTTTGGAAACTAAAGATAATTTTTATCCAAGAGATTTGAAGCATTCTCCAGCAGAATGCATAAACATTATGCAGTAAAGCTTTAAATCTGTCAAAAGAATATTCATAGATGCACCTTCAACTTCTGGGTGGGAAGTATCAATTAAAATGATAATGATCCTCTTTTTAAAAAAAGAATATCTACTGCCCTTCAAATTAGCTTCCTGTTCTTGAAAATCTACAAGAAGTAACAGCGCAGCAAAGATGAGAACACATTTCAATTGTTCCCATTTATCTTTGACATTACTGAAGGACAAATTGCCAGTCATTTAACCATCCACCCGTCAGAAAAGCTGATACATTTTTTGGTCAATGATGTTTTAGAGTTAGATTAGCCAGTATCCTTCCCAAAGGGCATATTAATGACCGTCCATCATTTCCTTCAGAATCATGCAATGATTTTCAGCATTTATGTTGTGAAAGGTTAGAGGTCAAACTCCATTCTCAAGCAGTTATCAATTAATGTCATCCATCAACCTTAGCACACTAGTATAAATAATGGGACACTAAAACTTGTCCTGAATAATATCATTAATAAATTGATATATTTCTTAGAGCCAAATATACATTAACTGTAACTCCTCTAATTAACTAGATATGTTAAATATTGATAGTGATATTAATGGAGTCATTCACCTTTCTGCAATGCGTTATTTAAGATATCATATCTAATTCGTTTATTTGTTATAATAAGATCGTGAAAACCTGTAGGTAGCCATTTTTACGTATTTCTTGCTAGCTTTATCCTGTGCTAAAGATTGACTCCTTGTTACTGTGCAATGTGTATTCCACTGGCCATCTTTTAGTACCTTTAGCAAACAACCATTATTTAGGTATAATTGTTGATATTTTAACCTTCTTAAAAATCGACATTATTTCTTTGGTATACACTTTGGCAACAGCAACTTGGATTGTCACATGTTAGTAGCAGAAGAAGTCACACACACCAGGAAGATCTTACTGATCCAAAAACAGAAAATGCTGGAAAATCTCAGCAGGTCTGATAGCACTCCTGTGGAGAGAGAATAGAGCCAACGCGAGGACAGAGTCAGTTTTGATGAAGGGCCATCTTGACTCAAAATGTTAGCTCTATTCTCTCTCCACAGATGCTGTCAGACCTGCTAAGATTTTCTGTCTTTGTTTCAGATTCCAGCATCCGCAGCATTTTGCTTTTTAGTTTAGATCTTCCAGATCACGCATTTGTGCTGATTTAATTACTGATATAAGCATAGCCAATACAATTGGCCTCAACTTCCTTGAAAGGAAGAGGTGCTTCACTGCTGCTTCACAGCTCCAGGGTCCTGGGTTCGATTCCCGGCTCGGGTCACTGTCTGTGTGGAGTTTGCACATTCTCCTCGTGTCTGCGTGGGTTTCCTCCGGGTGCTCCGGTTTCCTCCCACAGTCCAAGGATGTGCGGGTTAGGTTGATTGGCCAGGTTAAAAATTGCCCCTTAGAATCCTGAGATGCGTAGGTTAGAGGGATTAGCGTGTAAATATGTGGGGGTAGGGCCTGTGTGGGATTGTGGTCGGTGCAGACTCGATGGGCCGAATGGCCTCCTTCTGCACTGTAGGGTTTCTATGATTTCTATGAAAGCTGACCCTGGTCCCTACACATTGACACCTGCTGAAAATATCCATGAGTGCACATTGGCTGAAGACAGAATTGGGCTTGGTGTTAACATCGCTTGTAGTTGAAAAGCCAGGTCAACATTTGTACTGAAGGATGGCGGGTGGAAGAAATATAGTGCTGTAACGAGGAGCTTAGAGGCTCAATTTTCCCAAAATAGTTCTAAGTGACCAAGTGGGGAACTGAGTTTTGATAATTTATGGTGCTTAGTGCAATACAGAGACCAGCGGGAGGTTCAAGCTAATAGGGACAGAGGGGGACAGTATACTGGGAGATTGGTTGACATGCCCCCTCCATCCACTGATCACCAACCCCAACCCTGCCCCCCTCCCAAAGGCCAGCCCGACCTCCGATGGCCCGCCCCAATCTCAGCCTCGCATCAGCCCCACCCTCTGGTGCAGTCTTCCCCCCTTCCCTCCTCACCTACTCCCCCCACCCCCAAACTGGCTCTATCCCATCTGGCCCTGCCCCTGTGAGCCAGGCTGGCAGAGTAAGGGTGCCCCATGGACAATGCCAGGATGTGAGGATGACAGTGCCAGGGTGTCTGGTGGACAGTGCCAGGATGCCAGGCGGACAGTGCCAGGATGCCAGGCTGTCACTACCAGAGTGCCAGGTTAGCAGGTTCAAGCTAGCACTGCCCAAAGAGGTCTGGCTCCCCTGCCCCCAACCTCCCGGGGGCTTTACTGGCCTGCAGGCCCACCAGTGAGGCCTTCACATCAGGTCCCCATTGCTAGGGACCATCTTTGATCCCCACTGGTGGGAACCTTCACTGCCGAGGTCAGAAATCCAGGTGAGCCCGGACAATACCATCCCGAGCTCGCTAAAAGCATGCAAATGAGGTGATGAATATTAAAATCAGCTTTGCACCATTCCCCAGCACAACGCCAATTGCGTCAATAAAAATGGCCTGGGAAGACCCGTTATTGGTCTCTCGCTTACATTTCCCACCCCACAGTAGCTATACTACTCGACCAGCATGGCGGGGCAGGAAAATCGCACCCCACATCTTTAGGACAGGATAAAATAAGCAGGAAATACATAGAAATGGCCACCTACAGGTTATTAGGTTCCATTCCCCCTAGCTATATGCAACACTAAAAAAATGGGATGAAGTAACAGTTGCCCACTGGTAATTAAATTAATGCATAAGATCAGCTGAGACTGACTTCAGTTTTTAATTGTAGCTCATGTTAATGCATTGTTGGAGAGTGCTGGGACAAGCAGGGCTACTCTCGCTGAGGGCTGAATGGTAATGTCACTGAACCTAGGCTAAGGCTCTAGGTGCACAGGTTCAAATCCCAGCACAGCAACTGGTGGAATTTAAATTCAATTCATAAAATTCTTGAATTAAAAGCTATTTTCAGTCATTATGGCCATGAAGCTACTGTCGGTTGTCATAAAAACCCATCTGGTTCACTAATGCCCTTAGAGAAAGAAATCTGCCATCTCATAGTCTTATGGTCTGGCCAACATGTGACTCCAGATTCACAATAATGTGATTGGCTCTGTAACCTTCTGTAATGCCCAGCAAGCCACTCTGTTCAACGGCAATTAGGGATGGGCAACAAAAGTAGGATTTGCCAACAATGTTTATGTCTTTAAAAAATAAATAAATACATGTGGTTCAAGGGGCTGAATGGTCTCCTCCCATACTATAAACATTTTATGATAAATCTGGCTTTAGATAAAAGTAATGACGATTACTTGAAGCTCTGGGATGCTAGGGATTTGATATCCCAATCCAAAGTCAAGGGACCTTTTGTTGGTCAGTCATCCTGCCCGCTACACTTCCTGTGGCTGGGAAGTCAGGCCAGGGTGTTTGGGAATATACAATGGCATCCCTTTTGGACAGGGTTCCAAGTTGGCTGTCTTGACAGAGATGCTGGAAATGAGTCCAATTTAGCTATTATTTTTCTCCAGTAAGGCGATATTAAAGTTTATTTCAGAAAAATGAATTTGCAGCCCTCACACATGAAACAAAGTGAATACAAATTGCTCTGACTCACATCGGCATCATTTGGTAGGGAGGTCAAATCTGTCTGACAGATTATGAGCAGCTCTTACTGCCTTCCCTGGGGTAACTTGTCAACTGTTGTGCATGTATCAGTGACCGAATCATGAACCAGGCATAATGAAAAGTTGCGGGAAGGGGAATTACTTTCAGGAAACCCAGGGATTTCTCTGTCAATTGTGGAGTTTCCAAGCAGAATGCAGCTCAAAAGTATGAGCTACTGACTTAACTGTCCCTCTGCCTCATACTGATGCATTCCAAGGTTTATTAGAGCTAACTATTTACATTGTGAAAACTTAAACGTTCTCAAAAATAATATAAAACAAAAAGACAAATTTCAGTTTTGAAAATAGCTTACTGGATTGGCATTTTTCTTTAAATTCCATTAATGTTGTTACTTTGGACCTATCAAACTCTAGCACTCAACTCTGGGTCTTTATTTCCAGTGGAGTTTTGAACCACAATGTTCGTCTTTTCGTTTTGACAGTTTCTCTGCCTGAAAATCAACCTGACTGACAGGTTTGACAACTAGCCAGCTGGGAGCATGAATAGGTGACAGCTATAGGGTGTAAATTGCCTGCTGCCACTAGTGAAAACATGTTGGACCTCAACATATGGGGCCTGATTTTACTAAAACAAACGGGCTCGAAATTGCGGTAAAGTTGGGCGCGGGCCTATACCGCGATCTGCACCCGAATCCGAGCAGATCGCGCCTTTACCGACACCCGATTCCGGCGCGGGTCCGGCCCGTGCCCGAATCGGGCGGCCCAACGATTTAAATGCATTTGCATGCATTTAAATCGACTCACTGAACCGCGTGCCCAACTGTACCACCAAATCCCACTTTACCGTCTTCTGGCCCGATCCGCGTCCGCGCTGACCGACCTGCAAAATAAAAGTCTGAAGTCGCTGCTGCAGCCTCCGAAGAGCGGGGTCAGAGACTGCAACGGCTCTCTGACCCAGATCATCCTCTGGTCGGGGTGGGAGGGGGGTGGGAGGAGGAGAGGGGGTGTGACGTCTCATCCCCTGGGGGATGGGGGGGGGGTGGGAGGGGAGGGGGTGTGACGTCTCATCCTCTTGGGGGGGGGGCAGGGCAGGGTGGGAGGAGAGGGGGTGTGACCGATCATCCCCTGGGGGGGGGGGGGGGAGGAGAGGGGGTGTCACATCTCATCCTCTTGTCGGGGGGGGGGGGGGTCCCGTGCCAGTCTGCGGCCGATGCCTCCTGCCGGAGTGGACGTGCGACCATGCCATCCCACAAAACCTTCAGAATGAAGCGATTCCTCGCTAAGAAGATGAAGCAGAACCAGCCGATTCCACAGTGGATCCGCATGAAAACCGGCTACAAGATCAGTACAAGTCCAAGAGGAGACACTGGAGAAGGACCAAGCTGGGCCTGTAAAGGGATACACCATCAGTGGTACACTACCAGCCACAGCCATCTCTCCCGCTCTCTTGCCCCTGCAGGGAAGAGTAATCTGTGGCTGGTAGTGTACCAGTGATGGTGTATCCCTTTACAGGCCCAGCTTGGTCCTTCTCCAGTGTCTCCTCTTGGACTTGTACTGATCTTGTTGCCCGTTTTCATGCGGATCCACCGTGGAATCGGCCGGTTCTGCTTCATCTTCTTAGCGAGGAATTGCTTCATCCTGAAGGTTTTGTGGGATGGCATGGCCGCACGTCCACTCCGGCAGGAGGCATCGGCCGCAGACTGGCAGCGGAACCCCCCCGACCAGAGGATGATCCGTCACATCCCCTCCCCCCCCCACCTCCAGGGAATGATCAGTCACACCCCCTCCCCTCCCACCCCCCCAGGGGATGATTGGTCACACCCCCTCCCCTCCCACCACCGCCCCCCCCCCCCCCTGCAACCAGAGGATGAACGTCAGAGAGCCGCTCTCTCCACTTTCTGCTTTTTATTTCACGCCCGGGCGCGCTCTGTCAGATTTTGTTCGAACTGCGCATGCGCAGTTCAGAGCTCCGATCGGTCCGCCAGCGCTAAGCCCCGCACACAGCGCGGATCGGGCCAGAGCCGGCAAAACACGTATGGGCGCGCTGGAAAGAGGATTCCAGGCGGGAATCTATTTGACGCCCAGATTCGGCACTTCGGCTCAAAATGGTAAAATTCCCCCCATGGTGTGGGGGGATTGGGGGGGCGGGGGGTGGGGGGGTGCAATGCCATGGGTGATCCAATTCCCAGCCAAGGTGAGAATTGTCGATGGATGAGTGTTGGGGCTAGGGTGTCTCTGATGTGTGTAGAGTTTGGAGAGATGGAGGCAAATACTCCCACTCCCCCGGCCCACAAGCTGTCCTGTAAAGGTACTTCGCTTCTCCCTGAAAGTGGCCTTGCCTGCCTCTGGCTGCTGGGCTTCCGAGGCCTGGGAAACTGGCAGGCCATGTTAAAATCAGGTTGAATCAGAGGCTGCCAGTGAATTAGGTTAAATTATGTCTGTCAGTCACATTCAAATATTTAATTAGTCTGCTGGAAGAGATTGGCTGCCCACCTCTTGCTCCATCTCTATTAACCCAGAAGTGGGGATTTCAATAGGGAATGCATTGGGGTGATGTTTGAGATCATAAAAGCTTTAACATCTCACTCAACCCCAATGAACCTCAGTTTGGATGGAGGGCTGGGCATGTGGTTGATTCAGTCTAGTAACTCTGCTGATTCTACCATCCACTTCAGCCTCTGTTCAAATGATCCATTGTCAGTAGCAATGAATGTGCCTGAACATTCAGCCCAGAGCAGCCATAAAGCTGCAGCTTATTACATTCACACAGGATGTGTTGCAGGATTAGACTTCAGTCAGTAAAGCCGATTGGAATTGTTGAAACACAAATGCTGGAATGTGATGATAAGATGAAGCTATCTGGAGTATAATCATCTGACGATGGCTAAGCCAATGACTCAAAGGATTATTGCCTGCAATTAAAAATAGTGAATGCATTTGCCCTTCTACTAGGCAAATAATAGAAGCCAAGACAAGAGCCTCAGTCTTATTATTAATCTATGCAGGGAAAGAACAAGATCTCCTCCAACATTTCCAATATAGGATCCAACTAATTAGTATATATTGCTGTTCCTTATGCAAATATAATTTTTTCTTTGTTCTGCTACTTAAACCTATAATGATCTACAGTAATCCATTCACTAAATTGCAGAAAAGTAATATTAGCAGCCGAAACTCATAATACTTCACGTCCACTTAATTACTGTTGCTCACAGAATGACTTTCTCGAATGCCATAAAGAAGTTTTGAATTTGGACCAGAAAAAAACGCCACATTCATGCAACATGAAAATGCACTTGAAACAGTTAGATGCATTCATGATGAGAGAAGGGATTAAGACTTGCAAAGGTGATAGCTGGAATTAACCTGTGCAAAAGGGACTGTCGCATATGGGCCTAAATGTCTTTCCCAGTGTCTGAAGATTCTTGATTTGTTATGTTCTAGCAGTAAGACTTAGTAACGTCGCTGGGCATTAGTGAACATTTTCTCAAAGGCAGCCATCAGTATGGTAGAAAATAAATGTTGTTTTTCATCACGAGATAGATACATATGAAAGTTAGAACACTTGCCCCATCAATTTAAACAAAAAAGACCTTTAATTTTCTGCCCATTCTTTGCCATCACCACCACGATCCTATCCATTTCCTTTTCCACTGGTACCTTGAATGAAGGATTTCCCTCCCGGGAAAATTATTCCAAAAACTCATCACTTTTTGTTTTGGTCTTGAACAAGTTTTACTATTGCTTTGGCTTATCCTAAAATCATACCCTCGATTTACCTGACATTTAACTTTACAATATGTCCTCTCAGTCATTTCCTTTCAAGGACAAAGAATTTTACTGGAGAGCCTTACGACTCGTCTTGGTAATTAAACATTCAGCCCAATATTCAATGTGCTGTCTAACCACTGTGTTGATGTTTAGCTTGATGATTTCAAGTGAGATTTTTTCATTGAAACACTTTATTGCTAAGAAATCTTTTGAATTACAAGTACATTTAACAAATAGTGAGAAATCTTTTCCCTATGGAACCTGATTTTGAATCCAGCTGAAGCTGGCAGGATGAAATAATTTTCTTGATAACTCTATAACTGTTCGAATTGATATTCATCAATCCAACTTTAAACCAGAGATCAACACTTCAATATTTGGAATTGAACATTGGTTCATATTGACAACCAGATCAACAAGAAAATAACCCATATGAGCAGCACAGTGACACAATGGCTAGCACTGCTGCCTCACAGCGCCAAGGACCTGGGTTCAATTCCAGCCTCAGGTGACTGTCTGTGTGGTGTTTGCGCGCTCTCCCCATGGGCTTTCTCCGGGTGCTCTGGTTTCCTCCCACATTCCAAAGATGTGTGAGTTAGGTTGATTAACCACGTGAAATTGCTCCTTAGTGTCAGAGGGATTATCAGGGTAAATATGTGGGGTTACGGGGATGGGGCCTGGATGGGATTGTTGTTAATGCAGGCTCAATGGGCTGAATGGCCTCCTGCTGCACAGTAGAGATTCTTGTCTATGATATGATTTTTTTTTCATTTGAAACCTAATTTTATTTCAGTGCTGCAACTTGACATCATTCGTCAATTAAAATTGCTGCTGCACTCCCTCCCCAAAGTTTCTGGCATGTAATTAGCAGAAACAGAGATTTCAGAAGAGAGGATTTATATGCCGGGGATCTTCAGGCAATGCACTGATTGAGTCTTCCGCTTTCCCACACAGAATACACAGCATGGTGTACTCCTGTGAATCATCAACAATGGTGAATGTGTACTCATGTTGTGCTATAACATGTTGGCAATTCTGACAGACATGGTCATATATAACAAGTTTTGCTCCATCACCATCATCATCTTGGGTTTGATTAGCAATTAGTACAAAGTCTCTTTTGCTGCAGTCAGCACAACATAATTTAGCAGAGAGGGACTATTCCCTAAGCAGGTGTTACCTCGCTCAGGCTATTCGTTCTAAACGTAGCCCCCCCCCCACATCCCAGAGCTCTGCGGACACAGGAAACAAATTTTTCAGCTCACCCTTACCTGCCACAGGACAATTTTTTTATTGAAACCATCTAATATGCTGGGATTCGAGCCAGTGACCCCAGAGCATTGCCCTAGGTTTGTGATTTACCAGTTTAGGGACCTATACCTATAGACCACAAGAGGAACCGAAGGGGGTGGAATTGAAAGTTGTTACAACCACTCAATCAAATAGCTCTGAATTAAAATTGTGGCCCTCTAGGCTCCATAAGGAAAGTCACAGCCTTCCATATTCTGGAATTCCCCTCCTGCCACCATAAGACCTTCCCAAGACTACAACCCTTCTGCAGCCTGTAATACCGGGAATTCTTCCTTAGCCAAGCTCCCTGCCAATCGCACTGAATACATTATTCTCGCTTAATGTTAATAAATACTTAACCAAACCTAATTACCTTCTTTGTCTCAAAGTTAATGTAGGATGTAAAAATAACAGCCTGATATCACATTGCTCTGCAAAAGGTGACTGTCATGTTTGCTACATTACACCAATTATTATAGTTCACAAGTACCTCACTGTCTGACTGTCTGGAAGGTGTTTTGGGATGTCCTGAGGTACAATATAAATTCAAGTTATTTTCTTTGGACAGCTGTCTCACTGCAAACCATCATATTACCAGGGTATGAAATGTTCCTTCTTAACATTCAAAATGGTTCTTGCCATAGCGGCTGGTTACTGATAAATCAGCAAAGTGCTGCATCTGATCGATAAGAAATATTATAAACTGACAAATTTCTTCTTGGACATTGCCAATAAATCTTCAAATGATACAGTAACTAACTGTACAGGAAGCAAAAGTACTTATTTCACTCAGTGCCTTGATGAACTGAATGCGAAATAAAATTTGTTGAAATGAGTCATGTGTAATGTTCAAACTCACTTCCTTGGATCGACCTGTGCCCAAATTATACTCAATTAAATACATTTGTGTTCATACTAAACGTGCCCTGGTCACAATTGTCCAAAGACGGAAGAGTTTTGATTTGATCAATCCAATTGTGATCAACACCCAATTGATCATGGTAACAAAAAGGGAGCCAGGGTCAACACCAGACCAAAGAGAGACAGAGCCACAATATCCAGTCAGAAGAAACATCAAACCAATAGTTCTCTAGTTAAATCTTAAAATTAGACCGTTCAGCTCATGTGAACCAAGTGTACTTGGATAATTATCCTAGTTTTTTTCCTCTCTTGATCCATATAAGATTTATTTATTCAAACTCACAAGATCTTCAGAGTCACTCAAGTTTGCTAGTAATTGCTTAGTGAAGATGTAGAATGCTGATAATTATATTTGAATGTGGGAGAGCACAATTAAAAAGGTGGCTTCCATTCTAATTTAGCAACCTGTTACTTTTTCAGTCTTTGAACATTGTGATCTGGACACTTTCAGTACGAACACAATTCAACCCTCCCTCAATTTGTTTTCCCCGGTCAATGCAATAGTCACGTCAGAGAATGAAGATTTGGAGTTCAGATGTGTACAGATTGAATGCTGGTGCTTTGAATCTTAAATCAGCTATTTTAAAGGTGACTAGATCAATATTTACAAAACGGAGCCTTTTCTTGTTAACTGTGATTTCATGGCTTTGTTTTCAATCACATTCTGCAACAAATGTTTGGTTCCGTAATGTCCCTCTGATGTTAAATCAACTGAGCTTTCGTAAACAAAACATTTATTTATATTTATAATTAATATTTTCATAATATATTTTAAAAACCTCATGTATTTGCACATTTCCTCTTTAGTTCACCGTTATTCGATCTGTCATTATTTTACACTATACTTCTTGGTCACACTATTTCCATTATTTTTCTGTCATGCTTTTCTGTTTTGCTTCAATTTTGCCACTTCTTACTGAACTGTGATTCAGTGGTCTAGTTCCTCTCAGCTGAGTCTTCAAGTTGTGGCATTGATATTTTCCTTATAAATATCTGTACATGATCTCCATTAATGGTTCTCTCAGTCATCATGTTAAAGTGAAAGTTTATTCATTTATTAGTCACAAGTAAGGCTTACATTAACACTACAATTAAGTTACTGTGAAATTCCCCGAGTCGCCACACTCCAGCGTGTGTTCAGGTCAATGCACCTGACCAGCACATCTTTCAGACTGTGGGAGGAAACCGGAGCACCCGGAGGAAACTCACGCAGACACGGGGAGAACGTGCGAACTCCATACTGACAGTCACCCAAACCGGGAATCGAACCCGGGTCCCTGGCACTGTGAGGCAACAGTGCTAATCACTATGCCACCGGTGCCACCCATGTTTGCTGACATTTTGAGTTCAACATATCCATCTGTGCCCACTTCAACCTCTGCCAACCCTGATTATATTATAGGGCTCCAGCTACCTGCCCTGTAAACCCCACTGCAAGATTCCAGCCAATTAAACCAGCCATTCACCAGCCCTGCTTGGGCCTTGGGCCACCGTTCGATGTATTCAGTACTGCGAAATCATCTGGAAATGGCACAACTTGAAGAGGGGGAAAAAGGGGACTTTGAAATTGGGGTGAGGAATTAAAAGTGTCGGGATGGATGTAAGGATGTAGAAGTCATGGAGAAGGTCAAGGTATGATTATGGTTGGAATGCATTTGGGGAAAGTCCCCTTGTGCCCAATAGCGATCAGGTATGGTATTTTTCTTAAGCTCCCATTCCAACTGTCCATATGTCTTTGCGCCCTTCTCTTGTTTCTCTGTGTATTTTTCAGCCTTGTTTCCTTCACAAGTAAATATTGAGAATATTGGTCGCTGTTATATTATTTTGTTGCTTTTCTGAATGCATTGCACAGTTCGATGAAAGATTTTTATAACGGTCAAATTGATACAAACCTTCAAGTATAAATTTCAGCACTGTATGTGAAAATTTTGACAACAGTGAAGTTATTACAGTGGGTTCACTCACTCCAAAGGAATGTACAAAACTGAAGATGTTGACAGCTTTGAAGTCCCCAATGCATGAAGGTGACATTCAAGAATACCACACAGCAATAATTATCCAGTTAATGGTCATGTGACTGATTTAGTAATAATGGTGAAGGGGAAGAGAAGAAAATGTTTTCAAAATATATATATATATATATATAGTTCAGAATGCGGGTGATTTTCCAGCATTGTTATTCTTGTGCACTTAATTTCAGAAAAGAGAAAAGTGAAATTCCCAAAAGATCTCAGTGAATATAATCCAAGCCCTTTAGTGAAAATCTATTTGAAGGCATGTCTTGCAGCTGCAAGTGCACTCAATATCATAGTCCAAATTGACCTCCAAGAATACATTGAAAGCTACAGCAGTTGTAAGGTCATATAGGTATCAGCTTTTTTTGTTTATTGATTGAATAGAAAATGTACAATCTTATTTAACTGAAGGGAGAGAAATAGTACGCCAAATAGATGCACTTTATGGAAAACATATCTGATCATATCAATTGATGTCAGTATTTCATCTGGCATGAATAACAATGAGTCTAACTCGTGTGCATGAAAGCAGCTTTGAAATAGCTTGATAGGTGAAATTGGTCATTGGCTGTAGGGAAAAAGGGGCTATAGTGAATCAGCAGATTGTTTACTTTTTCATGGGATGTGAAATAGACTTCTGATCCCTTATCGCCATATCTACTGCAACTAAAGACCAATTTCGCCCCTCTGAGATTTAACTCTCAATTACAAAGAACTGAAAACATTGAATTAAACCTCGTATTCTATATTCAAAATGCGTCAACCAACAATGAGATCAACCAACAATGAGATGACTTGCATGAGTGATAATCTGACAAAGTGAATTGTTTGCTTATTATTGAATCGACCTGATTTCATTCCATTGATTTCTTTAACATATGAGTGATCCATGCTGCTAGATTATCAACCATCTGATACAGTTGAAAATTTACCCCTAAAATTCTGTCAGAAGTTTTTCAGCATCATAATTCTAAACTAATGATCAAAATGCACTTCAGATTGTCATGTTAAAATGTTTCTACCAACCGGGGCGGCACGGTAGCACAGGGGCGGCACGGTAGCACAGGGGCGGCACGGTAGCACAGTGGTTAGCACTGCTGCTTCACAGCTCCAGGGACCTGGGTTCGATTCCCGGCTTGGGTCACTGTGTGGAGTTTGCACATTCTCCTCGTGTCTGCGTGGGTTTCCTCCGGGTGCTCCGGTTTCCTCCCACAGTCCAAAGATGTGCAGGTTAGGTTGATTGGCCATGCTAAAATTGCCCTGAGTGTCCTTGGATGCGTAGGTTAGAGGGACTAGTGGGTAAATATGTAGGGATATGGGGGTAGGGCCTGGGTGGGATTGTGGTCGGTGCAGACTCGATGGGCCGAATGGCCTCTTTCTGTGCTGTAGTGTTTCTAAGATTCTTTCTAAGATTGTATGTGGATATTACAGACGACTGATCTGGCCACCCATTGTCAGGATGGTTGGACTATGGACCATAAAGCATTATCCAGGGTCATTCTGAAAAGCAAAGATAACCCCTGAATTCCTTTCTTTATTGCAAACATCTTCTATAGCCTCTGACTCCTTATCCTCCCCTCCAGCACTAAATGTGAGGAGCTTATGGGCCATCTTTTTATGAAGATTGAAACCATCCTGCCTGCTGCCTTTACCATGTCCATTCCGTCCACTAGCTCATTGGGCCAAACCTCCACTCTACTCCTTAGCTAATGATTCTTCTCTCCCTGACAATAGTCTGAGACTAAACCAGTTCGTTGTGATCTTGAGTGTCTTTTAAAAAAAATCTTTTTTTGTTTAATTCATCCATGGGACGTGGGTGTCGCTGGCTGGCCAGAATTTATTGCCCATCCCTAGTTGCCTGAGGGCAGTTAAGAGTCAACCACATTGCTGTGGCTCTGGAGTCGCATGTAGGCCAGACCAGGTAAGGACAGCAGATTTCCTTCCCTAACGGACATTAGTGAACCAGATGGGTTTTTCTGACAATCAAAGATGGTTTCATGGTTTTCAGTAGATTCTTAATTCTAGATATCTTTTGTTGAATTCAAATTCCACTGACTGCCTTAGTGGGATTTGAACCCGGGTCCGCAGAACATTAGCTGAGTTTCTGGGTTAATAGTCTAGCAATAATATCACTAGGCCATCGCCTCCTTTGTGCCATCATAAAGGCTGACTACTTCCACTTCTGTTAAATTGCCTGACTTCACCTCAGCTCAACTCATCTGCTGCTGAATCTCTCATTTATGTCGTTGTTACCTCTGGATTCTACTACTCCAATGCTGTGGCGATTGTCACTTTAAGAGCAGCCTTACTGAGTAAGGGCCACATGGGCTGCACAATCAATCAACACCTACCAAGAGGAGTCATGTTAAAGGGAGGAGTTTTCCTGGTTAGAAACAGTGTGTTATGAACTAGCTTGAAGCGAGCAACCTTGTAAATAAAATTTGTTTGTTCAACTTCAGAAGCCTCCAGGAGCACACATTCACAGATTTACCCCTGGATGACTCTACATTCTATCCTCCATAAACAAGGTCATCCAAAATTCTGATATCTGTGTTTTAATTCACACCATGCTCTGTTCCACTATCAACCATGTACTCACAGATATAATTAATCCCAATCAAGCAACTTGTCACACTCTCCCACTTGAAAGCAGAGCACTGGAAAATGTCAACCTTTACCACACTATGGATTCTGGAATCTGAAACCAAAGGAGAAAATGCTGGGAAATCTCAGCCGGTGTGGCAGCATCTGTAAGGAGAGAAAAGAGCTGACGTTTCGAGTCCCGATGACCCTTTGTCAAAGTCACACTGTGCCTGATTGGCTCAAATATAATACTCACAAAACAGCAACGAGTGAAATTGAATGAGAAGGAAACATATTGATAAACAAATACCATACAAGTATTAAAACCACCAAGCAACAATTAACAGTCAGGAACAAGTATCAGTAAAATAATTAGCAAGGAACAGAATTTGCTGCTTGCAGATGAACGCAACGAAGTGTTGAACAAGGTCAGCACTTAGGAGTATGTCGCAGAGCACAATGGTTGGCCTACAAGACTCAATTCTGCTCCAGCAATGTGCAGTGTTTGTTCAGGAACACTGTTTCATGGAGGCCAATGTACGAGTCTGTGCCAAGAGTCATGATGGTTTTGTTTTAAGGCAATCTTCTGAACTATATTTAAGTAAAGATGCAGGGCGACCTGACAGATATCCCTTAGAGACCACAAGGCTATCTTCTTCACCCCTGGCTACTTTAGCACCAGCCTTGGACAAATTGAGCACCGACATAGTAAACCTTATCCAATTACCAGAATAATTGGAGAACATGGTAACTTACATAGTTCAGTGGCTCACAAGCTTTATTCAAAATCACTTTCAAATTATTACTTAGAAATATCTGTCTATTTGTTGATATAATTTTATCAATAACTAAAAGCTATCAAGTAGATATTTTTCTCAGAAGCAGTCAAAATCTATTTACATCAACTGACTTCAACTCAAATGATTTCACTAACAAAAACATCACTGATAACGGTAATGGTAGGAGAGACGTTTTAGAGGAGAAATACAACATTTCATTTTTTGTGGCATTTGTTTATCCTTTTATGTGCATATTCAACTGCAAGTTTTTATATCATAGTCACAGTAAAACATTTGCAATAATTAACTCTCTTCTCTGGAGGGTATCATGCATCAATGTTCTGCAATGCACTGTTAGTGATTGCCAGCACAAAACTAAATAAAAACACAATTGCGCTGCAAAATTGAAAGTATATATCATGATACCATTGTATTAAGATTTCAAGGCTGTAATCTAATCTCAAGGCTCGACTGATGGTTATAAACTCCTGAGGAAGTGTTCCTATGGTTGATTCTGGATTGAATTACTGTTGTAATCATTACTCGGTATCATTTTTTTCCAGAGAGAACATTATTATTGTTATAAATCAGTATTATTTGTCATAATTCGTGTAAATGATAATTTAATTTGAACTAAATCAAGAATGAAAATGTTTCAAACAATATTAATTGAACTACTTATTTTGCTAGAGAAGTTAATGAAAAAACCTAATTTATTTGTATTAATTCAGTCATATTTGAAATTCATATTATCAGCAGTCATTTTCTTTTCAGTGAGGTTTTTTTTTACTGACAATATGCTTTTAAATAAGCTGCTAGATGCCAAGGATTTATTTCTCACTGTCCTGTGTTCTCTGTACCTATTAACTCTCTGTGTACCTTGAGCTGTCTGCTTCAGAGAACTGTGGAGGGTATCATTCATCTTAGGTATGAATAAAAACAATTATTTGGAGGTGACAAAGCAACTATCACCTGTTTGTGGAATAGTTGGAACCAGTTCCTCCTGCAAAATGTAGTCCCATTTCTTCAAATTAAACTTGGGTTTTTCCACATATGGTAGAATGTTGTGGCTGAAATAGCAGCAACCATTAGACTAAACAGAGGACAGAAGACATACATTAAATAGACTGTGCAGCCAAATTATAAACTCTTCCCGTACTGATAGCATGAGGAAGGAAAAACGAATGACAACCTTTTGAAGGATCAAATTTCATCAAAAGATGAAAGCATCCGTCTTGGTAGTGCTGCATTTTCTTGAAGCTAAGCACAGTGGTAGCATTTTTCCACATTCACATGCAGTGAATCTCTATCATTAGGGCAACTGGACTTTAAAGGTGGAATATAATGTCCTTCCCTGAAGTGTGTTTCAAGGCGAGGGGGGCATTTAATCAGGTAGGAGGGTGGGAACCCAGCTGCCCTCCAATCTCTGCCCCAAGTAAGTCCAGTGTGAGAAGTCTCATGGACGGCCTTCCTGTACCATTGCCAATTGATTATCACATAAGGACCTCATCCAGTCAGTGCTGACTTTCAAGCAGAGGTGCATGGGGGAGGCATGTTTGCTTGTGGGATCCCAGGAGGGTGGGGTATCCCTTGCTCACAGGCACTCAGAACCACTGAGAGCCACCCGGACCTAAATGAAGACCCCTTCCACAAAACCCTCCCCTCCCCCCCTCTCCTCGCAACCCGATCCTTACACATCTCTGGCATGCGGTCCCTTGTCGATCCTGGGCTTCTGTTGGCACAGTTGCTGCTGGCACTGCCTTCAATACACAACTTCCAGCCTCTGATTGATCAGCACCTCACAGTGGCCAGGATTTCCACCCATGGTGGGACAGCCTGCTGGCCATTTAATTCACTGGGCCTTCCCAAAAGGAGGCAGTGTGGGGCTCTCACCAAGTCTCCAGCTGCCCAGAAGGCAAAAAACAGAAAAACAGGGAAATAAGAATGCTGGCCTGAATAGTTATTTCCTTCTGGGTGGTAGATTAGACCTCCGTCTTTGAGTTAAATACTACCAGAAGTGAGATTTTTACCTTCAAAGAAAAATGAAGTGACAATTCAACTCCCTTGGAGGGAATGAGATGATTTAGTGACTTCACAGTCACCAACACATTTGGCTGATTCACCTCAGAGTTTGAAAAAAACAGTTGTTCTGGAATGTGCCAGAATATTTAAGCTAGAAAATGGAAGAGTCTTCTGTTGTTACTAAAACTCACTTTGACTTGTGGAGCTATACGATGACTGGCTGAGAAATTAATTTGCGTGGCAGGTTGGCAAATTCGGCAAAGGGAACCATTCCTTTGAGTGATTCCACTTCAGAAGTAAATCATGATGGGATGTTCAGAGGACACAAAAGGATGATTCAAATGTGACATGGTGGCACAGTGGTTAACACTGCTGCCTCACAGTGCCAGGGATTTGGGTTCAATTCCGGCCTTGGGTGACTGTGTGGAGTTTGCACATTCTCCACATGTTTGTGTGGGTTTCCTCCAGGTGCACCAGTTTGCTCCCACAGTCTGAAAGATGTGCTGGTTAGGTGCATTGGCCATGCTAAATTCTCCCTCAGTGTACCCAAACAGGCGCTAGAGTGTGGCGATTTTCACAGTAACTTCATTGCAGTGTTAATGTCAGCCTCCTTGTGACACTAATAAAAGATAAGGCTGAAGCGTTCACACCAATTTTCTGCCAGAAGTGCCGAGTGGATGATCCATCTCAGCCTCCTCCACTGGTCCCCAGCATCTCAGATGCCAGTCTCCAACCAATTTGATTCACTCCACGTGATATCAAGAAACGATTGGAGGCACTGATTACTGCAAAGGCAATGGGCCCTGATTACATTCCGGCAATAGTACTGACGACTTGTGCTCCAGAACTTGCCACTCCCCTAGCCAAGCTCTTCTAGTCCAGTTACAACACTGGCATCTACCTAACAATGTGGAAAATTGCCCAGGTATGTCCTGTAAACAAAAAGCAGGACAAATCCAACCCTCCAGTTGCCACCCAATCAGTCTACTCTCGATCATCAGTAAAGTGATGGAACGGGTCATCGACAGTGCTATCAAGCAGCACATGCTCAGCAATAACCTGCTCAGTGACGCCCAGTTTGGGCTTTGCCAGAGTCACTTAGCTCCTGACCTCATTACAACCTTGGTTCAAACATGGATGAAAGAGCTGAATTCCAGAGGTGAGGTGAGAGTGACAGCCCTTGACATCAAGGCTGCATTCAGCTGAGTGTGGCATCAAGGAGCCCGAGTGAAACTGGAATCAATGGCTATCAGGGGGCAAACTCTCTGCTGGTTGGAGTCGTATCTGGTATATAGGAAGATGGTTGTGGTTGTGGAGGGTCAGCCATCTCAGCTCCATGACATCTCTGCAGTGTCCTAGGCCCAACCATCTTCAGCTGCTTCATCAATGACCTTCCCTCCATCATAAGATCAGAAGTGGGGATGTTCGCCAAAGATTATACAATGTTCGGCACCATTCATGACTCCTCAGATACTGAAACAGTTCATGTTCAAATGCAACAAGATCTGGACAATATCCAGGCTTGGGCTGACAAGTGGTAAGTTACATTCACGCCACACAAATGACAGGCAATGACCATCACCAATAAGAGACACTCTAACCACTGCTCCTTGACATTCAATGGTGTTACCATCACTGAATCTCATACTGTCAACATCCTTAGGGTTACCATTGACCGGAAACTCAACTGGACTCTCCACATAAACACATGGCTACAAAAGCAGGTCAGAGGCCCAGAATACTGCAGTGAGTAACTCACCTCCTGACTTCCCAAATCTATCTAAAACCTACTAGGCACAAGTCAGGAGTGTGATGGACTAACCCCCACTTGCCTGGATGGGTGCAGCTCCAACAACACTCAAGAAGCTTGGCACTATCCAGGACAAAGCAGCCCGCTTGATTGGCACCACATCTACAAACATCCACTCCCTCCATCACCGACGCTCAGTGGTGCAGTGTGTACTATCTACAAGATGCACTGCAGCAATTCACCGAAGATCCTTAGACAGCACCATCCAAACATGACTACTTTCACCTAGAAGGACAAGGGCAGCAGATACATAAGAACTCGACCACCTGCAAGTTCACCTCCAAGCCACTCACCATCCTGACTTGGAAATATATCGCCGTTCCTTCGCAGTCGCTGGGTCAAAATCCTGGAATTCCCTCCCTAACGGCATTGTGTAACAGCCCTCCAATTACACAGTCACCTAGTTGTCATCACATGCACCCTCGCCTGCTGGGATGTGCCTGTGCTGTGCTCACCGGATTGTACAATGTACATGTGAATCCTCCACGGCCCGTGTGGGCGTGACTGTGTCGGTGGAGCTGAATGATGAGGCAGATGCTGATCCAGGTGCCCATACCTCCTCAGGGGAACAGGCAGCTTTGTCCTGAGGTGGAGTCTTCTCCTGTGGCTGCAGCCTGGTGCTTGGATGGAGGTGACCTGTTGTGGAGAATGAAAAGAATCATATTAACAGTCATCACGGTTTGAAAACCACATAAGATTGTATTTACCCTGAATGCCCATTTGGCACTAGCAGGATGGTCACCTCTTCCTCCTTATGCCTAAGCAGTCTGTGACAGATCGCGTTCCGTCCTCCCAAGCAATCTCCATCACCTCCTCCTCGGAGGCTGTGAGGGAAATGTGAGTCTCCTTGCCCTGCAGGATAAAGTGTAGAGTTTGTGACCTGTCAAGTGACAAATAAGCCCCTGGACTACATGCATCCCCTTCACACATATGGGCTGTCAGTCTCATGTTGCATCCAAGCACGCACACACAAGGAAAACTTTCAGATTCTTTGGTCTCAATTGCCATGTGTCATGAAGGCTGATCATACATTCACTCTTCTGGCATCACTGTCCACCAGCAATATACATTATTAATGATGACGCGGGAGGCTCTCATTGAAGATGTGACACTGGCACCTACCTTGGTGGGTCAAAGGAGGTCATTGACCCCCTTCCAGCACTGGACTCAGATTTGTTCATTACCCCACAGTTGTTCACCTCTTCTGCCACCTCCATCCAGGCCACCGATGTCTGGTGGCAGAGCCTTCTGATACCGTCTTCAGGAAAGAGCACCCTGATGGCCTGAAGGGAGAATCTGCAGGGAGGCATCACTGAACTGTGGAGCTGGTCTGCTTCAGCAGTCAGGCAGCGGATCTGATGAGCTCTTTGGATGAAGCTCAGGTGAATCTGGAAGCTTTCAACACTGGAGCATCCTGGCAGTGATGCACAGGCTTCCTGTTTGAATAGGAGGTTTTGTAATAGCTTGCCCATATATGCAACATTGCCAGCTAATGGTGAGTTTCACAATGAGAAACTTCCCTCAGTGATGTACTGCATGTGTTTCCCATACATGCCTCTGGCACTTAAAATTTTAATTTTATTCACTTGGGAGACAGCAGCTGGAATTCTCCAGTCGCTCGCGCCCTTTTGACGCTGCTTGCAAGAACGGAAAACTTGGAGCTCAGCCAAATCTCTGTTCACTGCAGCGGGACAGAAAAATCCCAGCAGAGGGCAAGGTCAGAGAATCCAACCCAGCAAAAAGAGAGAGAGCAGAAGTGGTGTCCACTCTTGGTTATGCCATCAAGAACAGTATGCTGCTGGCAAACTCCCCCCAAGAGTATTTTAAATAAACATATCCGATGTTAAAAATTTACAAGAATTCAATGACATAGATATCGAGAAGTTATTTCCTCAGATGGGGAAATCAACAACAAAGGGACATAATCTTAAAATTAAAGCTAGGCTAATCAGGAGTAAAATCAGGAAGTGCTTTTTGAAAATGAGGAGCAGAAATCTGAAATCCTGTCCCCAAACGGCTGTGGTTGCTGGGGCAATTGATATTTTTATGACTGAATTTAATAGATTTTTGTTCAATAAGCAAAAGACATCGATTAATTACACGTAAACTAGATTGAGGTAGTGATCAGCCATGATCTAAATGAAAGGTGGATTAAGCTCGATGGGCTGAATTGCAAACTCTTGATCCTAAGTGTGTAGAATGTTTCATTTTCCTATCCCCAAGCTAGTCCAGAACCATGAATATTAATGATTACTTATTACAATTTGTTTTATGACACTTTCAGGGAAATTTTCTGCTGAAGTTATATTGGTTTTCCCGAATATAACACAGAAGAGACGGGAGGCATGGGCTTGAATCGAGATTAAGAAAAATTGTCTGAGAAGCAGTGCCAGTGGACAAAGTTTCATCCATAATGGAGGTTATTTGCCGGTAGTGAATGTTTGCTATATTATTCCTTAAAATCCAATCATTTCTAAGGAGTGTAATAAAGATTTTTTTTAAAATGTCGTTTCCTCGGGCTTTAAAATATAACATCATAATTTCACAAATGTAATATTAGCGTCCCAAGATTTTTTTGAAACTCTCCTTTCCTTGCCTAAGGCTTGGTTACATTTCCATGAGTGATGGTTGTATTCCCCTAAGTATCTTAATCAGATGGTTATTCTTCAGATGTGAGCCTGAGCTTTGAATAGCTGCAAACTATTAGACTGCTGAGGGAACTATAACTAAGCCAACTTATCTCCTGCCAATGGCCGCACAAGCATATTCCCATCTGAGTCTTGGATAGTAATTAAGAGCAGGAATCCAGGATGAGAACTCGGTCTCTAACACAGGACTACTCGAAGCAACTGTTCCACTTCTGCCAACATTTCAGCTGAATGAGTCAAATAAGTACAAGCATAGTATCAAAACAAAAGTCTTCTTTGTCTGTATAGCTCAGTTACTTGCTGCATGAATGTGCCCAGCCACAACTGCTTTTGGGTGTTTTAATTGGACCGTGTGTTTCTGCTCAGCATTTGTTTATATAATATGTATCGCTTTGCTTGTGGGAACCTGCAGAAACATTCCTGCTCCTTCTGCCACCATATAGCAAGAAAGAAAGCCAGATTTGCATTTATATGGCATCTTTTACAACCATTATTCCTCCTCTATCCTACTCCCTAGATCATTTCTCGTGCTTTAGCTCATTCTGGCATCTGTTCCTGTGCTGCCAACCTGCGGTCTCCAGTCCTCTGATATTCTGGTACGATCCACCCCACTGAACAACTGCCATTTTCCATTATGCTTAAATCAGGTATCTGCTAAGTGCTGTGAAGGTGAGGTCTGCAAGTTAAAATCATCAGGCTCACCTGCTGCCAAAGTAAGATGGGTTTTATACTCACCTGCCAGCCAGATTCCACCTCCTGGTTAAAATTGCAGCTCAAGACTTAGCATTTTAAATGTGACCGGAATCCTATCCATTGGAGCAATGAAGCATTTTGTATTTACTCAGGTCATTTTCAGGCCTTTAATCAAGCTCTTGTCATTTCATGCAACAGCAATTTCATAGAATCATACAGAGAAGAGGCCCTTTGGCCCATCGAGTCTGCACCGATATGTGAGAAACCTGACCTCCCACCTAATCCCATTTACCAGCACTTGGCCCATAGCCTTGAAAGTTATGATGGGCCAAGTGCTCATCTAGGTACTTATTAAAGGATGTGAAACAACCTGCCTCTACCATCCTCCCAGACTGTCACCAGCCTCTGGGTAGAAAGGTTTTAACCTCACATCCCCCCTAAACCTCCTGCCCCTCACCTTGAACCTATGTCCCCTCGTAACTGACCCTTCAACTAAGGGGAACAGCTGTTCCTTATCTACTCTGTCCATGTCCCTTATAATTTTGTACAGCTCAATCAGGTCGCCCCTCAGTCTTCTCTGTTCCACATTTATTGCCAATGAAAAGCTGCGATGAAAGATGGGCTTGGTGTGAAGCAGACAAGAGCCTCATGCAAAAGAGGATCAAAGCATGATCTTCAGGGCTTCCAGAGTCAACCCACCAGCTAGAATGTTCAATCCTGTGGTATTTGTTACCTTATCTACAGAGGTTAGCCAATTAACTGCATTTGTTAACAGGACCAGTGATGAGTTGGGTGTGATGTAGAAAACTGATTGGACTATCAAAGCTTGTTTCGATCCCATTTGAAGCTGTCCACAAGTTGGTACTTCAGCGAAGCTAAGGGCAGGATCTTTTCAGGTTGGAACTTTATCTGCAGATAAGTTTCCCAGTCCTTTTCATTGCTTGGTTTTTGCAATATTCTATTTTAGCTTTTTGGCTACTGTGGGCCCATGCCAATGTTCAGCTGCTTAAATGGGATAATTTGGTTTATAAGAATTCTCATAATTAGGCCTAATCCTGAGCATTTGATCTAATATTTACTTGGCTGCTTTGTCCTATTAGCCATTTTGTGGGATAAAAAGAAGCAGTGGAAGAAATGAGATGGTGACAAGCCTAATTAGTTACAATGTAGAGTAGGCCAGATCCTGGGAACCATTCCAGTCGACTGACAGAAGCATACTGCTCTTTTAGCCAGTCTGGGCATCACTGCTACCAAGTGAACTCTACAGTGGTGTATTCATTGTAACTGTTCCACTTCAAAGCGCTACTTCATTGTATTGTTACATAAAATATTCATTATTTTTCTTTTTATTCTTATTATCAAATCTCTCTTGAAGTGAGCACAGATTCAGTTGGATTTATGCCAGTGGGAAATTTCCCAGCTTTGCCCTTCTTATGGGGCTTTGCCCACCAAAATAATAATTTGAAAATACCAGCAAGCACTTCTAAGTTCAAGTTTCTGAAGCTCAGCAAGTACAAAGAATAAAGAACAAAGAAAATTACAGCATAGGAACAGGCCCTTTGGCCCTCCAAGCCTGTGCTGACCCTGCTGCCTGTCTGAACTAAAACCCCCTACCCTTCTGGGGACCATATCCCTCTAAAGCTGAGTTCAAGTTTCTAAAGCTCAGCAAGTACAAGAGGAAGATCAGTCTGTTTTCTCTTTGCGTTTATCACATTCGGTTTAGATCCTTTGCAGTTTCTAGTTTTCAGGACAGCATTTCTGGATGAATAAGAGAAGTCAGAATCAGTTGAAATAGTATATAATAATATACAGCTGAGTCAACCACCTATTGCTGTTGATAAGTTGGTACGATCCCAACACTGCAGTTTATTCAGTTACAACACCCCTGTAATATCCTGGTTGTCATTGACTATTTCCCTCTGCTGACAAGGATGTATCTGGATTAATGACCACAATGCAGAAAACATCCATGAACATAAACATGGAATTTCAGAATTAAGAGAGAAATCAGGAGGGCAAAAAGGGGACACGAGATTGTTTTGGCAGATAAGGCAAAGGAGAATCCAAAGAGCTTCTACAAATACATAAAGGGCAAAAGAGTAAGAAGGGAGAGAGTAGGGCCTCTTAAGGATCAACAAGGTCATCTATGTGCGGATCCACAAGAGATGGGTGAGATCCTAAATGAATATTTCTCATCAGTGTTTACTGTTGAGAAAAGCATGGATGTCAGGGAACTTGGGGAAATAAATAGTGATGTCTTGAGGAGTGTACATATTACATAGAAGGAGGTACTGGAAGTCTTAAAGCGCATCAAGATAGATAAATCCCCGGGACCTGATGAGGTATATCCCAGGACATTGTGGGAGGCTAGGGAGGAAATTGCGGGTCCCCTCGCCGAGATATTTGAATCATCGATAGTCACGGGTGAGGTGCCTGAAGTTTGGAGAGTGGCAAATGTTGTGCCCTTGTTTAAAAAGGGCTGCAGGGAAAAGCCTGGGAACAACAGGCCAGTGAGCCTCACATTTGTGGTGGGTAAATTGTTGGAAGGTATTTTGAGAGACAGGATCTACAGGCATTTAGAGACGCAAGTACTGATTAGGGACAGTCAGCATGGCTTTGTGAGTGGAAAATCATGTCTCATAAATTTAACTCAGTTTTTTGAAGGGGTAACCAAGAAGGTAGATGAGGGCAATGCAGTTGATGTTGTCTACATGGACTTTAGCAAGGCCTTTGACAAGGTACCGCATGGTAGGTTGTTGCATAAGATTAAATCTCACGGGATCCAGGGTGAGGTATCTAAATGGGTACAAAATTGGCTTCTTGACAGAAGCCAGAGGGTGGCTGTCGAGAGTTGTTTTTCAAACTGGAAGCCTGTGACCAGCGGTGTGC
The DNA here is from genome assembly GCF_964213995.1 of Mustelus asterias. NCBI lineage: Eukaryota > Metazoa > Chordata > Chondrichthyes > Carcharhiniformes > Triakidae > Mustelus > Mustelus asterias. The sequence continues at coordinate 80,202,184 of NC_135805.1, forward strand.
CTCAGGGATCAGCGCTGGGTCCACGGTTATTTGTCATTTATATTAATGATTTGGATGAGAATATAGGAGGCATAGTTAGTAAGTTTACAGATGACACTAAGATTGGTGGCATAGTGGACAGTGAAGAAAGTTATCTCCAATTGCAACGGGATCTTGATCAATTGGGCTGATGAATGGCAGATGGAGTTTAATTTAGACAAATGCGAGGTGATGCATTTTGGTAGAATAAACCAGGGTAGGACTTACTTAGTTAATGGTAGGGCATTGGGGAGAGTTACAGAACAAAGAGATCTGGGGGTACATGTTCATAGCTCCTTGAAAGTGGAGTCACAGGTGGACAGAGTGGTGAAGAAGGCATTCGACATGCTTGGTTTCATCGGTCAGAACATTGAATACAGGAGTTGGAATGTCTTGTTGAAGACATTGGTAAGGCCACACTTGGAATACTGTGTGCAATTCTGGTCACCCTATTATAGAAAGGATATTATTAAACTAGAAAGAGTTCAGAAAAGATTTACTAGGATGCTACCGGGATCTGATGGATTGAGTTATAAGGAGAGGCTGGATAGATTGGGACTTTTTTCTCTGGAGCGTAGGAGGCTGAGGGGTGATCTTATAGAGGTCTTTTAAATAATGAGGGGCACAGATCAGCTAGATAGTCAGTATCTTTTCCCAAAGGTAGGGGAGTCTACAACTAGAGGGAATAGGTTTAAGGTGAGAGGGGAGAGATACAAAAGTGTCCAGAGGGGCAATTGTTTCACACAAAGGGTGGTGAGTGTCTGGAACAAGCTGCCAGAGGTGGTAGTAGAGGCGGGTACAATTTTGACTTTTAAAAAGCATTTAGATAGTTACATGGGTACGATGGGTATAGAGCGATATGGGCCAAATGTGGGCAATGGGGATTAGCTTCGGGGTTTTAAAAAAAAAAGGGCGGCAGGGACAAGTTGGGTCGAAGGGCCCATTTCCATGCTGTAAATCTCTATGACTCTATGCAATAATTCCATTGAACGTACTCAGCAACCATCATGGCAAATTTGAATAAATAGGGGCAAAATTAATTCTTTGTAAATGTTGGGGCTTGTCTTCAGGCACTGACCTCGAAAGCTACCTCCACTCAGTATCTTCTGTACTTGTGTGTGCAGGGTGCCTGATCCTCTGTGGATGCAGAGGCAGCACAGTGGTTAGCACTGCTGCCTCACAGCGCCAGGACGAAGGTTCGATTCCTGGCTTGGGTCACTGTCTGTGTGGAGTTTGCGCATTCCCCCCGTGTCTGCATGGGTTTACTCCGGGGGCTCCGGTTTCCTCCCACAGTCCAAAAGACATGCTGGTTAGGTTCATTGGCCATGCTAAATTCTCCCTCAGTGTACCTAAATAGGCACTGGAGTGTGGCGACTAGGGGGTTTTCACAATAACTTCATTACAGTGTTAATGTTAGTCTACCTGTGACTAATAAATAAATTTTAAAAAACTCCTATGCACCTCTACCACCAATACCTCCAATCATGCAGCTTAACAAGTTGGACTTAACAAGAATGGACTGAAAATTCCATGTTTATGATCATGGATGTTTTCTGCATTGTGGGTCATTAATCCAGATACGTCCTTGTCAGCAAGAGGGAAATAGTCAATGACAACCAGGATATTACAGGTGGTGTTATAACTGAATAAACTGCAGTGTTGGGATCGTATCAACTTATCAACAGCAATAGGTGGTTGACTCAGCTGTATATGAAATATTCTATGTTATATAGCCTCACAAGTTAGAGCCCACCCTCTTCCACAGTCTGCCAATTTTTTTAACATTTCCCAGTCACAGTAATCTGCTGCACACCATCCGCAATGCACCTCCACTGCAGAGATGTAAGCTTTAAGCAGTGCAGCTTTAGGTGGTTCCAGCCAGTCATAAAATATTCTGCATCGTGATCCACACATCCATTTCTGGGGGCTTACAAATTTAGTTCCTCAGAATTCAGTGGGCTGTGAGAAAAGAACAAGGGAATTGAATCATAAAAGCAAATTACTGTGGATGCTGGAACCTGAAACAGAAAATGCTGGAAAATCTCAGCAGGTCTGACAGCATCTGTGGAGTGAGAACAAGGGGGCGATTCTCCAATCCCGCTGTGCTGCTTTTGGGATGCAGCGGGATGGGAGACTTGAGTGGAAGCTGTTTCACGGGCTCCACACTGGGCACCGCGCCTTTTCCGGTGCCGTCAGTTCCACGCCAGAAATTGGCGCGGAGCTGCATAATTTATGCAAATGCACATTAACATGTACTTTACATTTGATTAGCGGGACTGACATGTCTGGGCCCTCTAGCCTCTCCCCCCGCCCTGCCAGGAGTGGTTCACTCCAGTGGGGTTTAGTGTAGCTCCCCACTTGTGGGGAGTTGGTGGCCCGACACCACTGAAGTGAAGGGGGGGACCTGGGGGGGTGCCAGGGTGGATCGTGCTCCCGGGCATTGCAAGCCTGGCAGTGCCAGCCTGGGCCCTTGGCATTGCCCAAAGGGCAAAGTGCCAATGCCCAGGAGGCACTTTGGCACTTCCCACCAGGCATCAGGCAGTGCTAAAGAGGTGGAGTCTAATGGGGGGGAGCCTCTGTGGGTGGGTGTGACGAGTCCCATTGCCACTCTGCATTCTAGCTGAGTGACAGGGAAAGAGGCCAGCGACCAGGGCTGGGCATCGGCATGGGTGTGTGTATGTGTGTGTGTGGGGGGTGGGGGAGTTAGCCTGCTGGGGGTTGGGGCTGCAGGGGGGAGTCAGGACTTCAGGGTGGGGTTCGGGGCTGCCTTTGTGGGGGGGATCGAGAGATCAGGGCTCCCTAGAAGCCGAGAGGGGGAATGAAATGGGCCGGGGGCAATGGGTGGGGGGGCCGGGGGGGGGGGGGGGGGGGGGAGGGGGGTGGGTGCAAGGCTGACCTGGACATCCAGGGGACAGTGATCAGGCCATGAGGATGCAGGGATTGACATTCTGGCCAGCTATCGAGCTGGCCAGCGATCAGGAGGCTGGCAGTGCGGGGCTACTGTGCATGTGCCGATCTCGGTGATGACAGATCGCCACATGCGCAGTGGCCCACTCAGCGCTATGCCTTCAGCCTCTCGAGCGGGAATAAGTCCTGCCTACTGAATTTCAACAGGACTCACGCTAGTGCACTCTGCAGTGCACAGTGTGGGAGATTCACTTTGAAACTCCCACTGAAAACACCAGTGGGGATTTACTCCAGTTTTTACATGATTTCGACACTTTATTTGGGGGGAGTATTTTTTTGGGAGATTCGCCCCTCCAAATGTTTCAAGTCTGGATGACTCTGACAAAGAGTCATCCAGACTTGAAATGAGGGAAATGAATGAATTTGTTAGATCTTTCAAAAATCCAAATGGCCTTCTTCTGTGTCGTTCTCTCACTCAATGAACCTAATAATGCACTGCATGGTGACACAATAAATATCAAATGTAATATGAATCTATAAACAACATTCAACAACTCAGTCTCTACTGCATCCTCCATCTTGCAAACTTGCCTGGTTCGCTATGGATGCGCTGAATTCAAATGACGGGGAGACACCCGTAGATTATTACACTGATGTTAAAACCTTATTAATTTAATGATTCTGAGAACTGTTTATGAATCATCATATTCAAGTTGCTGAAGTTTTAAATATGCAGTGCCTATTTTCCAAATTTTGTGTGCAGAATGATTCCAGAGGCTCTTGTGAGAAGTTCAAACGGTAAAATTCCATTCCAGTCACATATCTGCAATGCTGCCTATTAACTCTAACAATAAAGCAATTGGTTAATGATAATAGTTGTGACTGAAACCATAAGTATGTGAAAAATGTAATTACATTTACATTTATGACTTGATGATATCTTAAGTATTGCAGTCAAATGTATAATTCTTCAGACTGCTTTTGCCTTTTCTCACTGGTCAAAGATAAAGTCGTGAATGTGTTATTTGTCACTTACATGGACTTCATTCAATATGACAGTTCCTGGCAGCACATGAGAATAGACTCTTCCACGCCTCATTGCAGGATGAATAGAATAGCCTCGCACTATATTGATGTAATTCAGAGAAAGGCAAATTGGCAGTTTGGTCATAGAGTCAATAAGAGCGACAGATCTACACAAAATTTCTGAATGTCATTAAGCAGATGGAGAGCTAAAATATCTGACCAGCAGTTTTAACATTCTGAAAATGTTTTTTATATTCATTCATGGGATGTGGGCATCACTGGCTGGGCCAGCATTTATTGCCCATTCCTACATTTCAGAGGGCATATAAGAGCCAACCACATTGTTGTGAACTTGGAGTCACGTGCAGCCCAGTAGGTTTCCTTCCCTAAAGGACCATAGTGAATCAGATGCATTTTTACAACAATGGTTTCATGGTCAACATTAGACTTTTAATTCCTGATTCTTTTATTGAATTCGAATTTCACCATTTGCCATGGTGGGATTTGAACCCAGGTTCGCAGAGCATTAAGCTGGGTCTCTGGATTACTACATCATTAAATTGGAAGCATCGAGACCAATTCAACCTGAAGCAAGCTGTCACCAAATTACAGACTGTATATTCTTATTCATAGAATCATAGAAGCCCTACAGTACAGAAGGAGTGCTAACCACTGTGCCACCGTGCCGCCATTTCTTTTTATGGACTCTAATTTGGCCAACATATCATCCCCAACTCCTTAACCTGTATTTCTTTGGGGTGTGTGCGCGTGCCCGCACATGCACACGTGCATGTGCGAAGCCTGTCCAACTGGTTCTTTTATGGGCACAACGTGTAAGCAGTCCAGTACTCAGTATATTGCCAGGTATATTCCTTTCCAACCAAAAATGACTATTGCAGTCAAATAAGGAGAGTTAAAGAGGGGATTCATTTGACCCGTCCTCATCTAATTGTAACAATTACCACTATGGTTACATCTGAATAGAAACTTAAATTGGTGTGGTAATAACTAGCTACTTTTATTTCCATATGCTCTCGAATATTCTGTCAAGGACTAGCAAAGCAATCCCTGCGTCACCTTTGCAACTCTAAATTCAAAATGCTCTTCTCTGGTGAGGCACCTTGAGAAGCCAAATAAATAGGTAAATGAAGGCATCAGTTCTACCTGTACACAGTATACTGGTACGAGTGATTACTCTGTTCAAACCAGCATGAACAGTTTCCAAGAAGGAAACACCAGTAAAACTTGGATTTTTTAAATTCACTTGAGAGTTGTGATCTTTGCTGGCTGGGCCAGCATTCATTGCCCTTTAGAAGGTGGTGGTGAGCTGCCTTCTTAAACTGCTGCAGTCCATGTGGTGTAGGTACAGCCACAATGCTGTTAGGAATGGAATTTCAGGACTTTGAATCAATAACTATGAAGGAACAGTGATATATTTCCAACTCAGGATGGCGAGTGCCTTGGAGGGGAACTTCCAGGAGATGGTGTTCCCATGTATCCACTGCCCTTGTCTTTCTAGATGATAGCTGTCATGCGTTTGGAAGAATAATTGGTTAGTTCCTGCAACGCATCTTGTTGATAGTTCACACTGCTGCTATTGTGTTGGTGGTGGAGGAAGTGAATGTTTGTAAAAGGGATCAAGTGGGCTGCTTTGTCTGGCTTTGTGAGTGTTGTTGGAGTTGAATTCATCCAGGCAAGTGGAGAGTATTCCATCACAATCCTTGGAGATGACTTTGGGGAGTCAGGAGGTAGTTAGTCACCATAAGATCCCTAGTCTCTGATCTGCTCTTGTATCCACAGTAATTATATGGCCAGCCCAGTTGAGTTTTTGGTCAGTAGTAACCCCCGGATGTTGACAGTGAGTATTCAGCATTGATAATGTCATTGAATATCAATGAGTGAAGATTATGGGTGGCACGGTGGCACAATGGTTAGCACTGCTGCCTCACAGCTCCAGGGGCCCAGGTTCAATTCTGGCCTTCGATCACCGTCTGTGTGGAGTTTACACATTCTCCCCGTGTCTGCATGGGTTTTCTCCGGGTGCGCCGGTTTCCTCCCACCGTCCAAAGATGTGCAGGTTAGGTGGATTGGCCATGCTAAATTGCCCCTTAGTGTCAGGGGGACTAGAAGGGTAAATATTTGAGGTTAGGGGATAGGACCTGGGTGGGATTGTTGTCGGTACAGGCTCGATAGGCTGAATGGCCTCCTTCTGAACTGTAGGGATTATATGATTCTATGATTCTAGATTGTCTCTTGTTGAAGATGGTCATTGTCTGGTAGCTGTATGACACAAATGTTACTTGCCAATTCTTGTCTAGTTCTTGCTGCATTACGATATGGACTGCTTGAATATCTGAGGGGTCACAAATGGTGCTGAACAGACAGCAGCAAGCATCCCCACTTCTGACCTTATGATGGAAGGAAGGGTATTGATGAAGCAGCTGAAGATGGTTACGCTGAGGACACTCCCCTGAGGAACGCCTGCGGTGATGTCCTGGGGCTGAGATGACTGACCTCCAACAACAATAACCATCTTCCTTTGTGCTTTGCATGACTCCAACCAGTGGAGAATTTTCCCCCGATTCCGGCTGACCCCAGTTTTGCCGGTACTGGTCTGAAATGGAGTTCCATCTTAAGATATACAACACCAATTTGGATCAGTACCAGTCATTTCCTAATTTTTACTGGACTTTCCTTCTGCGTTCTGGTCTTTGGTCTTTGGTCCAGTATGCACTACATTACTGACCTCTGCATAAGAACCTGGAATAGGAGTAGGCAATTCAGCTCCTCAAGCTGTTCTGCCATTCAGTATGATCATGGCTGATTTTGTCTCTGTCTCGGCCTCAACTTCACTTTCCTGCCCATTTTCCATAACCCTTCAATTCATTACTAATTAAAAATCTGTCTGTCTCCTCCCTAAGTTTACTAAATGTCCCAGCATCCACCGCACTCTAAAGTAGTGATTTTCACAGTATCATGCACTCCTTCACAGCACAATAACTTATATTGAAGCTTTACCTCATAAAGCCAAATGACCCAATCATGCCCACAACATGCTTCAGGGCATTAGCACAGGTAAATAACAGAGGGATGGCAGCAGATGTCATAGTTTCCTCATAGAGTTTGCTGCTTTCTTTCTCTGGACTGTTC